>NW_023601104.1:103184466-103208466 GCF_014898055.3 Talpa occidentalis
AAGGTTTATTGACAAGGGAAGGGGAAAGGAGGAAATGGACAGCTCTGGGAGAAAAGTGGGAGACAAAGTTTTAAATGCGTCCTACCCGATCCGCCGATCAGGAATCCCAAAATGGCGCTCTCAGAGCTGCCGCCAGCCAGGAGCGGTGAAGCCAGGAGGCGAGCGACCCCAAGAGTGAGAGACCCCAAGGCCCACGTGTTTGGTTTTTTATATCCAACCTGGCTGCCCAACTCCACCCTCAGGTCCCAGCCACCCTCCCTTGGTGGTGATGGGATTTGTCTTTCCCAATGTCCTGATGGCTTTAGTCTGGAGTGGGGGTGGCGTCCACAAAGCCTGCATGGGATTAGCTCAGGACATCCTTTCCCCCTAACAATTCCCCCCTTTCACTTTTTGCCACCATTTCCATGGTGATGAAGATCAAACATATGGATGCTGGGATACAGTCTCAGATGAAAACTTTCCAGGGTTCCAGTCTGAAAGAAAACGAGTCCCTCCAGGTAGTGTCCATTGTGGAAAGCGAAAGTCCTCCAGTCCTGGAAAAACAGTTCATCAGTCCCAGCCGAAAGAAAACATCTGGAGGCATTAGCCAGAACAAGACAGCAGATATGTCAAAAATCACAGGGAAGAAAATCTTAAAATGGTTCAACTTATGTAAAAACAAATTCTCTCAACCTTGATCCCAAATTTTTTAACAGCATAGCAAAGTTTGCAAACTAAGCCTACTTTTAAACCATATTGCCTATTTTTGCATAAAATCGCAGGGCAGAATAACTAAGCAGCAATTTTTAGCTGGCTTCGTTGGAATACTCCATATAGGATTCAGAGCGAACTGTTGACATCCGGTCCATGTAGGCTTCTGGAACAAGTTGGTCTCATCAGACTCCACCTGGGCTTTCCTCTTCTCGAGGGCACCAGGGACTTTTCGTTGGCCGGGCTGTCCAGTCCTGCCATGGAGGCAGCTTCCTCACCTTCTTTGGAGGTCTCTGGAACCCTACAAACAAAGCAAACAGGCTCTCCTCTTCTTGGTTCAGCTCTGTTTCAACTTTCTGGAAGAACTCCACACAAAGCCACCCAATCAAACTCACGTCCAATTTTTGTTTAAACAGACAAAATCCCTATGGAAGTTATGCAAAAACAGACTCTGAGATAAGTAGTAAAAGATTACTACCACTATATTTATGCTGTGTTGGTATCAAGGGGAGAGAAAATGCAAACACAAGTTAGCTTTGTTGGAAAAAAAGAAAAAAAATTGCAACCTTGCTGCAGATCCTGGTCACCAAAACAAGAAAACTTTGTGGATTTAGAACAAAATGCAAAAAAATCATCAGTATTATGTCAAGGAAAACTTAGTAAATATCAGGTGTGTTTCCAAGTCTATTCAGTCCTTTGTAGGAAAGTTTTTACCCTCAACAGTTCCATCAATAGGAATCTGTTGAGACCTTTTCTCCCTATATTTTCAGAAACAAGTTCTGTAGATATTAAACAATTGAAGTATACACTATGACAAGGTGACAATCACCATTGACAATTTACATCCATATCAGGTCAAGGTGTCACCCGTTTTCCCAAGTGACAAGGCTTCCCTTCTAGGTTTACTCTACTAGGTGAGTCAAATAGAACAAATTCATCTAGTGCCTTCCCAGGAGGAAAGGGAGAAACTTCGTGGAGTGTCTCAGGAGCTCTACTGAGGTTCCACAAAATTTCCTTGCATCAGCCAAATGACAGGCCACCAAATTTGCACTTGAATTTAGATTTCTGGGAAGCTTTGCCATAAATATCAGAAAAATAACAGAAACAACAATATTCAATCTCTATGAAGGCACCGGCTTAGTTCAGGAGCACAATGTTGACAATCAAACCATAACCTTTAGTTTTTCTCATAACTGGAGACTTTTTTTTTTTTCCCAATGTCTTTGGGCACCATGTGTACCAATTTGTCAACCACTGGAGGTCAAGACAAGGACACAAGGAAAGGACATACAGACATACAACATATAGACACAAAGAGCTCTTTAGTTACCATGTATCACGCGTGGAACATCTCATGCAACTGCAGTTTCACTGATAGGCCAAAGTAACAATAAAAATAAGCAGAGAAAAAAAATCTCAAAGTTAAAAACAAAAGTTAAAAAGAAATACCAAAATCAAGATTGAACGCCTTTCTGTGTAAAAAAAAATACTGGCAGCCTATGCATGATCCTAGATGTTATTTCACGTCTCCTAGACTTTGAAAGGAAGAAGATTGGTTAGAGCATGTTGGTTTTCTCAGGGTTTCTTCAGAAAAAAAAGTGAGTCCTTGGGTATCCTGCAGCAATAACTGGAAAAGAAGTCAGTAACATTCAAGTTTTTGTCTGTTTCTTAAACAAATATCTCAAGTCCTCAATGGGTTCACAAGGCCAGTGGGACTTCGTCTCTGGGTCAGTTCCTCCTGGGGCTTTCTTAACTCTGGAATGATGTGCCCAGGGTTTTATGCCTGCAAGTGTCAGAGGAGTATGTGTGCTCAACAAGACATCCTAGGGACCAGTCCATTTTTCTGACAGCTGGTTTTGGGCATCCCCGCTTGCCAGGTCTTGAGTAAGACCAGATCTCCAGGTCTGAGGGATGCAATGGCTGATCAGGAGGCATAGAGATCCTCGAGGCTGCAGAGTTGGGAATTACTGCCAGAACCTCCTGGATGTGTTTCACATATGGTGGGATCCGGCAATCTTGTGCTATGTCCGGACTGGCTTTCAGAACGGAGGCCTGGAAGGGTCTTCCGAACACAATCTCAAAGGGGCTTCATTGTAGCCCACTTCTAGGTGCCACTCTTATGCGGAGGAGGGCAAGGGATAGTACCTGGTCCCAACGAAGCTGTGTTTCTTGGCACAGTTTTGCCAAGGTTTTCTTCAAGGTGTGGTTCATCTTTTCTGTTTGCCCGGAAGACTGCGGTCTCCACGCAGCATGCAATTTCCAGTTGATCTGCAACGCCCTGCTCACTGCGTGAGTGACGTCAGAGACACATGCGGCCCATTATCACTCTGGATGGAGTCCGCCAACCCAAAGCGAGGGATTATCTCTTTCAGTAGCTGTTTGGCAACCTCGGAAGCTTTTTCCGTCTTTGTGGGAAATGCTTCCACCCACCCCGAGAACATGTCCACAAAAACCAAGAGGTATTTGAAGTTGCCTGTTGTTCTAGGCATTTGTGTGAAGTCCACCTGCCAGTCCTCAAAAGGACACTTGCCCCGATATTGAACCCCAATGGCTTTAGGGTGGGAGTCAGTCTTGGGGTTATTCCTGGCACATAGTTGACAACCTCGGGTGATCCGTTGTGCTATTTTGTGTAAATACGGGCCCTTCAAATATGGGCGCACAGTTTCTAACAAGGCATCTCTCCCATAGTGAGATCCCTCGTGAAGATGTTTTAGCACCGGATACACCAGGGCCTCCGGGAGGAGGATCACCCCATGGAGTTTACTCTCCAAGTGGAGCTGGGGTCAAACTCAGTGAATCCCCACGCACGAGCTCTCTCCTCCTCCCGCTCGGTGTACTCAGGGCATACTGAGTCAGGTCCACACGAGGGATGAGTGCACCCTGGAGGGCAGAGCGGGCAGAACGGGCAGCGGCCTTAGCCACCCGATCGGCTGCCCTGTTGCCCTTTGCCATGTCAGACCCACCCTTTTGGTGGCCAGGACAGTGCATCACGGCCACAGCTGATGGTAAAGCTACTGCCTTTAACAGGGCCAGGATTTCCAATGGGTGTTTGACAGCCTTGTTACTAGCGGTAAGAAGACCCCGTTCCTTCCAAATGGCCCCAGGCATGTAGAGAATCATAAAAGAGTACTTGGAGTCAGTAAATATATTGACTCTTTTACCTTTCGAGAGCTCCAAGGCACGGGTCAGGGCTATTAATTCAGCTTTTTGCGCTGATGTACCTGCCGGAAGAGCCTTGGCCTCCACGGTGTTCTGAGCGTCACCACTGCATATCCCGCACATCGACAGCCTTGGTCCATGAAGCTGCTGCATCTGTAAATAGCTCCCACTCTGGGTCTGGCAGAGGCTGGTCCGTTAGATCTGGTCGGCTGGCATACACTGTGTCTATGGTTTCTAAACAGTTGTGGATTAAAGTGTCATCCTCAGGTCCGTCTGCATTGCTTGGAAGCAGTGTGGCGGGATTCAGGGAGTTAGAAACCTGCAGCTTCACATGAGGATTGTCCAACAGAGCTGCTTGATATTTTCCCATTCGCCCGGCGGTCAACCAAAGTCCACCCTTCCGCTCCAGCAATGTGAAGCCCTGATGTGGCACCCACACAGTGATGGGCTGACCCAATGTAAACTTCTCCGCCTCGTGTAGGAGTCACAAGTGGCAGCCACAGCACGCAAGCATGGAGGCCATCCCTTGGTGGTGTGGTCCAATTGTTTGGACAGATATGCAACGGGCTGCATTTCTGGCCCCAACAATTGGATGAGTACTCCAAGGCCAACCCCCTGTCTCTCATGTACATAAAGCTTGAATGGCTTCCTAAGATCCGGAAGCCCTAATGCTGGTGCTGAGATCAACTTTACTTTTTTCTTCAAAGGCCTTTTGACATTCTGAGGTCCAAGACAAAGGTTCAGAGTCCAGGCCTTTGAGAGCATCATACAAGGGTTTTGCTATTAATCCAAAGTTAGGAATCCAAATCCTGCAAAACCCAGCCATACCCCAAAATCCACGCAACTGTCGCCGGTTGCTGGGGACTTTAAGGGCTGAAATTACTTGTTTCCTTTCTGTCATCAAGCTCCGTCTGCCTTTCCTAATTTCAAACTCCAAATACGTCACCGTTTGTTTATAGATCTGTGCCTTTTGGGGTGACACCTTATAGCCACATTCTGCCAGGTGGTTCAGTACCACTATGGTATTTTCCAGACAAGATTTGTAGTCTGGACTTGCAATCAATAAATCATCTACGTATTGCAACAAGACACCCTGGTGTAATTGAACCTTCCTGAGATCCCTGGCCAGTATTTCCCCAAAAATAGCTGGGGAGTTCTTACACCCGTGTGGAAGCACAGTCCAGCAACACTGGAGAGTGCTCTGGACTTAGGGTCCTGCCACTCGAAGGCAAAAAGCGGTTGGTCCTGGACATCTATTGGGATACAGAAAAATGCATCCTTCAGGTCTAATACCGAAAACCACCCAAAGTCACCAGGTATGGCAGTTAATAAGGTGTAGGGATTAGGCACGGTGGGATGTAAATCCCGAACAATGTCATTCATGGCCCTTAAATCTTGGACAAAACGGTACTCGCCTGTCTGGGGTTTCTTCACTGGCAGAATCGGAGTGTTGCACGGTGAGCGACAGGGCCGAATGAGTCCAGATTGAAGGAACCTTTTCAATACTGGCTCCATTCCCCTCAAGGCCGCCTCCTTTAAGGGGTATTGCTTCCTCCTCGGGGTTCTGCTCCCCTCTATCACTTCTATTTTTACAGGCTCAGCATTTTTCGCACGTCCTGGGGTTCCATCAGCCCATACCCATTTACTTACTCTTTCAACAATTTCTGGAGGTAAAATTTCACCTTTCGGTGGAGCATCTTGAGTAAGCAACATCTGGAACCGCAGAGCATGCTCTGGAGGCACCTGTAGGTGAAGCTCTGATGTTTTGGTGAGAATATAATTCGTGCGTTGAGCTTACTTAAAAGGTCGCGACCAAGGAGAGGGATTGGACACTCTTCCATGTACAGGAAGCTGTGCTGGAGCTGCGTGGTGCCCGGCCGGCACTCCAAAGGTTGCAGGAAGGGTGTCTGTTGTGGCCTCCCCGTAATTCCAGTGACTGCTGCCGTCTCTTTGCTCATTTTAGTTAATTTTGAATTCAAAACTGAGTATGTCGCTCCAGTGTCCACCAAGAAATCAATGAGACGATCCCCCACAGCGAGGGTTACCCGGGGCTCTGAGGGGGTTATTCTAATGGGCTTCTCTAGATCTAGTGGAGCCCCCGGGCCCCCTATTCTGCATCTGAACTTTCTCCATGAACTATCATCTGTCTCCTCTCCTCTGCACTTGGTTCTAGATTCCTTCTACTCTGTCTGTATTCCCTCCTATCTTCACCTGAGGCTCTACCCTGTGCTGTCATTTGTCTCCTGTCCTCTGTGCTGGGCTCTCGATTCCTTCTCTGTCTGTATTCCCTGTCATCATCTGAGCCTCCACTCTGTGCTAACATCTGTCTTCTTTCCTCTCTCCTTGGTTCCTGGTTCTGTGTGCTCCTTCTATATTCCCTCCTGTAACCCCTACGTGAATCATCATGTCTTGGGGTTCTCTGCCTTCTGTAATTATTGCGTCTGCCGCTTCCCTGTAACCTGGGACAACTGTACTTCCAATGTCCCTCTTCCCTACAGAAAGCACACTGATTCTTCCTAGGGGTTCACGTCTCTGTCCATTATTGTTTCCCTGAAACCCTGTCCTGTGTTCTCTTTGTAAGAAAACAGTCGCAGGTTTCGGTCTCCTGGCCTCTCTATTATTATACACCCTGAATGCCAGGTCCACTACCTGGGACAGACTCATCTCAGTGACGCCGTCCACCTTAGCTAGCTTTTTCTTTATGTCTGGGGCACTGTGGGTAATGAACGCCATAGTGATCAGACGAGCATTTTCTGGGGCATCTGGGTTTATATCCGTGTGGTTAGTGTAAGTTTGAATAATCCTCTCAAGGAACTCTGACGGATCCTCATTAGCTCCTTGCTCGAGTTGCAATATTTTGTTAAAGTTTTTTTGTTTGGGGATCCCCTGCTGCAGTCCTACCAATAAACATTTTTTTTACTGCTCCAACATCGCCGTTCCTCCATTGTTAGGGTCCCATCCAGGATCTCCCTCTGGGACAACCACCTCTGGCTCTGGGGACTGCCTATCCTGTTGGTGGTCAGCCTCCTCCCTGGCTTTCCTGAACACCATCCTCTGCTCACCCAGAGTTAATAAAGTATGCAGCATGGACTGTATATCTGCCCAGCTAGGGCGGTGGGAGACAAAGATAGAGGCAAACAGGTTCGCCATCCTCTTGGGAGCCTGCCGGTACGAGGGAACAGAGCTCCTCCAATTTAGGAGGTCCGCAGCACTGAACGGATGGTGCGACCAAAAGTACCCAGCAGGTCTCCCGTGTTCATTCAAGCCACCCATTGGCATCTGGCGAAGGGGAAACTGTCCTGCCTCAGGGTGATCCTTCCTGCCAAAGTGGGTGCCGAGTCTAGTGTGGGGAGGAGACGCCATTTTAGTTTCCTCCCCAGAGGGCAGTGGAGGCTGTGCAGCCTCAGGGGTCTGCACGGGAGGGGCCTTGTCATGTGGAAGAGGATTTTGTGCTGATGTATTTAAGGTATTTAAAATATGATGCTCCTCCTCTTCTAACTCTGCCCGCTGGCAGTCCTCATGGGAAGGGGAAGGTCTATCCTTTCTCTGTGCCATCAGCCGAGCCTCCGCCATATCCAATTTATGGAGGGCGGCCTCTATCCTGTCCTGCATACTTTTAAAGGCTCGATCCTGTATGCTTTTGTAAACTGACTCAAAGAGGTTACGGTTCTCATCCCTCATGCACTTAATAGTCAATCAAAGGCCTGATGTTGTTGTTGTATGGCCACGTTAAAAGCCTGGATTTGTTGTTGTATGGCTACGTGAAGAGCCTGAATGTGTTGTTGCACATTCTCAGCATGTGAAGTAGAACATCTGCCTCTCACAGAAACAAGAATGTAGCAAACGGCGCTTACACATATTACCAAAAACCACCCAGAAGCACGGACTGTAAAGGGATGACTTGTAACCCACCCATGTATGGACACAATAGTGAAATCACGTGCCATGCACCAGGCTTCATCAAATTATTTATATTCATGAAACGGGCGGTGATATTTAATGGAAGAAGGCTGCTCAAATTCAAGGCCGGAAGGAAACTGAAAGAACTCAGGCTAGGGATGAAACTGTAGAGGCTCGTGGTTGAGGCCATATTTGAGTCAGAAACGCACCCACAAGGGCTGTACGCACAGGGAAAAAACAGACTTTTCAGGACTTGAGACAAATATGACACTGCGAGTCCTGCAGAACTAGTGCGCTTATGGTGACCAGCGCCAGGAATGTTACTTTGGGCTGGTCCACCGCGGGTGTAACTTGGAAACCACGCTGGGCGCCAAACTGTTGTAGAGCAACTCCGATACAAAACGGGGTGCCTGACTGTGGGTCCTCACCCGCGCGCTTAAAAGGACTTATCCATGCTCCACCGCAGGCGCACGCGAAAGGTTCATAAAAGGTTTATTCACAGGGAAGGGGAAAGGAGGAAATGCACAGCTCTGGGAGGAAAGTGGGAGACAAAGTTTTAAATGCGTCCTACCCGATCCGCTGACCAGGAATCCCAAAATGGCGCTCTGAGAGCTGCCGCCAGCCAGGAGCCGTGAAGCCAGGAGGCGAGCGATCGCGAGCCAGAGAGAGAGCCCAAGGCCCACGTGTTTGGTTTTTATATCCAACCTGGCTGCCCAACTCCACCCTCAGGTCCCAGCCACCCTCCCTTGGTGGTGACGGGATTTGTCTTTCCCAAGTCCTGATGGCTTTAGTCTGGAGTGGGGGTGGCGTCCACAAAGCCTGTATGGGATTAGCTCAGGACATCCTTTCCCCCTAACACTGCTGGGTCCTCCTTCCTCTGAGGCTGGAGCAGCTTCTCGGGCTCCGACCCTGGCTTCCCTCCTCTCTCGGGGCGCCCGCCCCCAAGCTGCCTGGACGGTTCCTCAGTCCGGGGCTGGTAGGACCCCGTGGTGCAGTCAGCCCAGGCCCCGGCGGGTCCTCTCCACGGGCAGGAGGCGAGCATCAGGGGCCGCGCTGGGCTCCGAGGGGCCATGACCGGCTCGTGTGGAGCGGCAGGGGAGAGACCCACGAGGATCCGCCGCCTGCGCCACTGAGGCCGCTCGGGTCTGTATCGTGCCTGGAGGGGCCTGCCCTGCAGTGGGGCCCCGGGCAGGAGGAGCCCAGGGTCCAGCTGAGCGTCCTCAGGGGGCAGAGGAACACGGTAGCGACGCCTCCAGGGGGGCTGCTGCAACACTTAGGGGGTCCTCTTTGAAGGCCCTGCTGCACCGGGCTTCCCCCTGGGGCCTCGCCCTGGGCCCCCGTCAGGCGGCTCTGGGCTCCCAGGGGAGGGTCCTGTGCCAGGGTGAGAGGGGACCCCCCCCCAGGTGCAGGCGTCCTGCTCTTCGGGGAAGCCGCCCCGCGGCGGGGAGGGCGGCCTCAGCGGCCCCCCCCGTGGCTCCTGCAGAGTCAGGGGGGCAGGAGCGCTTAGAGCCCTTTAGGCAGCTGGAACGTCCTGGATGGCGGAAGGGACCGGTCAGGGGCGAGCGGGGAGCCGGTGGGTGCAAAACGGCCGATCAGACTTGTGGGCGGGGCACCCCGACAGGACAGGAGGTGGGGTCGGGGCGCTGAGAGACCACCCTGAGCAGAGCCAGCTCCGGCCCCAAGAAGAAAGGGAAAGACTCTCCCGGCTGCTGCGGGCGGCGCCACACGGACAGCCACGGGCGCCGCGGAGAGCAAGACCCCGGCCTCTCTCTGCTCCAGGAACCCGGCCGCGCGGTCGCGAGGGGCCGGAGGTGACAGGACGGGGGAGGGAGTCCCTGGAGAATCGGGGCCCGAGTCTGTCCCGGGCCCGGCTCCCCTGCTCCAGGCTCAGGGTGGCCCCTGGGGTCAGGCTCGGGGTCCCCCCGCGGCCTCAGGCTCGTCCACAAGGCGTCCACGGGGCCGCTTCGGGGTCCCTTGTCCTACATGGTCCTCGGTGCCCGTCACGCCGCGGGGGGTGTAAGCGGGATCCGTGCTGTGCGTCGGGCCTCAGCCCCGGGCGTCCCGGTCACCCTCGCGACCTCGCGCTTCCCAGCGGGATCCGGCCTCGCGCTCCTGACGGACCTGAAAGGCGCCTCGCGGGGCCGGGCTCCTGGACCCAACGGACTGGCCCTTCCGGCCTTGCTTGGGATCCAGAACTGCAGGTAACACAATGGCGGCCGGACAGGCCGCTGAGGATCAGCAGAGCCAGCCCTGGCCTCTGGCAGAGGAGGAAAGAGGGGCCAGCGGCCTCTGCGGAGAGAGAGAAGCCGAAGACCTTCGCCGGGACGGGGTTTCCATCCCGTCTCCCCGCGGCCTGAAGGGACCCCGAGGCCCGGGCCTGGGTCTCCAAGAGCTGCTCGTCGCCGGCGTCGCCCAACAACTGCCAGGAGCTCCTCACACTGGGGGTGTCTGACACCGCCCCGGGGGGGCCCGCAGCGACCATCCCTGCCGGCCAGGGCTGCCCAGCACCCTGGTGACCGGTGGGGACCAGCACTGACGCTCTCCGGGTGGGGCAGCCGCCCCCGGGGGCCACAGTGCCTCTTTGTCTCCCTGTTTGTAAGAGACACCCCGAGGCGCTGGAGCCCGGGGCCCCTTGCAGCTGCGCACGGGGGAGACCCACAGACCCTGTCCTGTCCTCGGTCGGGCCCTGACCTGCGATCGGCTGCGGCCACAGGCCCCTGCCGTGTGGGCGTCGTGTCGCCACAGCCCCGGGTCTGGGTTTTCGGCCCTTTGGGCTTTTTGGCGTCTCCCCATTCCAGAGCCCGGCAGGCGGCCACCCCGGCCACCCCGGCCAGCCCGGCCGTCCCGGCCACCCCGGCTGTCCCGCCGACCACGTGCTCCTGCCTTGTCGCCCCTTCGGACAGGCGTCTCCTGCACGCGAGGCCGGGCTGGCCCCTGTGAGCACACGGAGGAAGCCGCCGCCAGTCCTGCCTCTTGGAGCAGGCGTCAGAGGGAGGACGCAGCCCCCCACCGTGACTGGGGCTCCCGGGGGGGCCGTTACCTAAAAGTGTCCTCAGGTTGGGCAGGCGGCCCTGGGGCGCGGTGAGCCAGGCGGAGCCCGCCTGGGGGGCAGCCCGGGGGTGAGGGCCACTGCGGGGCGGGGGGGTCGGGAGGCCCTGGCACCTTGGTTGGGCTGTTGCCCTGTCCCCGGCCCCTTCCCAGGCCCGCCCTCCGCTGCGAGCGCCACTAGCACCCCCGGGCGCGGGCTGGGCCCCGGCAGGGCTGCGCGGCTGTGCGGCTGGTGGGAGTGGAGGGCGGGGCTGCCTGTGCCGTCAGGCTGGAACACCTGCCTGGAGTCGGGGGGCTGGGGGACCTCACAAGGGGCGTGGTCCCCAGAGAGCCCCAAGTCAGGAGGGCCAGGCCCTGGGGGGAGCGCCGGGGAGGCAGCGGGGATGCGAGACGGGGGCATAGACCGGGGCCAGGGGCCCCACGTCGAGGGTTGGGCCCCCAGGAGTGAGCTCCAGGTGGGGCCCTCCGGGGATGGACGTCTCCCCTGCTGGCCCAGCCCAGCCTCCCCGGCCAGCCAGGACCCAGCGGCCAGCGGGTGCCACACCAGTGGCTGCTCTCCAGGGAGGGTCAGGGGGCAGCAGCTGCTGCTGATGGGCACAGGGTGGCAGCAAGGCAGCTCGTCCTGGTCTAGAGGGACGGGGGGCAGGAGGGGCCGGGGCAGGACAGAGCCTGCACGGTCAGGGAGGCGGCGCGATGGCTCGGGCAGGGGCTGGGGCCCTGGGAGGGCAGGAGGGGGGCAGCCCGCTGGGGGTGCGGCGCTCCCAGGGGACCAGGGTGCCAGGGCCTGGCTGGCTCAGTGGGTTGGGTGAGGCTCCCCCAGCAGGGGCCCCCCAGGACCCCACGAGGGCCGTGTCCCGGGCTGCCGTGTCTGTCCAGGCGCCCCCAGACCCAGCAGCTCACCCCCGGGCCGGGTCGCGGCTCAGGCACAGAGGCCGCCCCACGGCCTGGCAGGCGGGGCAGGGCCGGGGTGGCACCTGGGCACAAAGCTCCGTCCCCCACCCATCTCCCCGGCGCCCTCTCCTCCCCCGCCCTGAGCTCCCGGCCCTGGTTGGTCCGCACAGAGGGTGGCAGAGGCATCAGCACGCTCCGCCCGCCAGGGCTGTTCACCCAGTTTATTCAGGCCCGGCCAGGGTGGGGGTGCCGGGAGGGGGGCAGACCCGCAGCCTCCTCTCCCCGCTCCCGCCTGGAGGCCACTGGGTCCTGGGCCCGAGCTGGGCCCCTGGGCGGGTTGAGGTCACGGCGGGGTCGGTGCCGTCTCCAGGGCGCGGCCAGGACGACACATGCTGCCCGGGGGAATGTCAGTCACGGGGAGTAGCCGGCACATGCTGGCCAGGTGGGCTGTGACCCCACATTGCATGGGGGTCCTGGCGCCCTCACACCCCGTCCCTCTCGCCAGCACAGCTCAGGGCCGGGGCAGAGGGTGCAGCGGGCACTCGTCCTGGGCACTTCCGGGCTGCGGGGAGGGCTCGGCCTCCAGAGACACGTGGGAGGCCGGGGGTCCCCAAGTCCCAATCATGGCCCCGCTCCTCTTGGGTGGGCTGCAGTGAGCATGGGGGGCCCCCAACTCCCAGGCCGTGCGTGTCCTGGCACCTCCAGCAGGCGCCCCCGGCGGTCAGTCCTCTGTGTCCCGGGCCCCGTGGCCAGCGGGGGGGCCGCCCCCGGGACTCAGGGCACCGTTTCCTCCTCAGCCTCCGTGGCGACGGCCGGACAGGCCTGCAGGGCTTGGGCAGCCGCGGGGTCCCCTGCTGCACCCTGTGTCCTCATCTGTGGGTTCAGAGCATATGGACGCCCTGAGGCCCGGCTCCTGACCCTGGGGTGCTGTCGCGGGGGACCCCCGGTCTCAGGGGAGGCTGTGCCCCCCCACCCCCGGGGGCAGGACTGAGACGGGGTCTCGGGACCAGGGAGCCCCACCCACCACGTCCCTGGGGGAGCAGCCGTACCTGGTGGGGTCTCCCTGTGGGGGGTTCCCCTGCGGAACAGACACAGGTCAGGAGGGTCAGCAAGTCGGGGGCCCCGCCCGCCCGGCACCCCGGGGGCCCTTCTCCCAGGGACCCGCGGACACAGCGAGGCCGAGGCTCGGGCCCTTGCTGGCCTGTCCCCAGGGCCCAGCACTCGGGGCACCCGGCCCCTCCCAGCCCAGCCCCCCACTCCCCCAGAGTGTGTCATCGGGAGGGGGGCCCTGACAGAGGGTCCCCTCAGGAGCGGGTGCCGGGGAGGGGGGGCGGACAGTGTCCCTGTCCAGCTCTCAGACCCGACCCAGACCCTGTGCTGGGGCCATGGACGGGGGTGGGCTGAGGGGCAGCAGCTAGATCTACCCCGTGTACCCCGTGGACGAGTGTGAGCTGCTCCCCTGTGCACCCGGGGACCGGCCAGGCTGGCCCCGTCAGACATATTGTCCCGGCCCCTTCCCCTGCTCTGCCACGCCTGTCCACCGCCTCGGGTCCGGCATGAGCAGTGCAGGGGTGATGATGCCTCCCCTGAGTCGGGGTTCACCCTCCAGCCTTGCACAGCCTCCCAGTGACGCTGTATGACATCAGGGTCCCCCCGGGGCACCCCTCCCCAAAACGGGACAGACCAGAGCCTGAGAGGTGCTGGGTGTCTCCCTATGTTGGGGGCAGATCTGGAGGGTCTCTGATGAGTCAGCGGGCCCTGAGCCCCAGAGGACTCCCCGCTGCTCACCTGGTCGTCCATTTCTTCCCCTGAGAGCCCATCGTGCCCCGAGGACCCCGAGCGCCCCCAGGACAGGGACGAGCAGAAGCAGAAGCAGGAGCACAAGCAGAATAAGGGGCCAGGAGGAGCAGGTGACGTCGCTGCTGCTGGTCCCCGGATTTGCTTCCACCTGAAGCCGGCTGCACCTGGGGGGAGGCGGGGCCTGGAGCCGCAGGGGACACACCGGGACCCTGGACCCCACCCGGGCCCTGGGGCGGGAGCAGGATGGGGCGGGGGGAACATTGGGGGACCAGTGTCTGTCTGCCTCCCACAGCCCGCTCCAGGGAGGGCCCGGAAGGACAGGGAGACGGATGTGACAGGGAGACACAGAGGACAGGCCATAGGGTGTCTCACTTGGGGGTGGCCCTTATCTCTCCAGGTTCCACCAGGATCCCCCAGACTCTGGCTGAGGCCGGGTCTCCCACCTGGTCCAGGGCCGGCACTGCACCAGGGTCCCGTTGGGGGAGAAGGTTCCGTGGGGACAGTCCCCACACAAGGTGTCCTGCCGCTCGGTGCCTGCGGGGCAGGGGCAGGTGGGGCTGGGCAGGGGGCTGGGCGACCCCGGGGTGCTGGGGTGTCCCTTCCCGGGTGGGGCCCCGGCTGTGTCAGGAGTGGCCCTGGGGGTGCTCACCTCTCTGCCTCACGCTCTGGCCGGGCCTGCAGGCCGAGTGGGGCCGGCACTGCTCCAGGGTCCCGTCGGGAGAGAAGGTTCCAGGGGGACAGTCCTCACACAGCGTGTCCTGCTGCTCGGTGCCTGCAGGGCAGGTCAGGTCAGGCTGGGTGGGACAGCTGGGTGCCCCCGGGGGGCTGGGCATGTCCCTTCCCAGGGAGGGGCCCCGGCTGTGTCAGGAGTGGCCCTGGGGGTGCTCACCTCTCTGCCTCACGCTCTGGCCGGGCCTGCAGGCCGTGTGGGGCCGGCACTGCTCCAGGGTCCCATTGGGAGAGAAGGTTCCGGGGGGACAGTCCTCACACAGCGTGTCCTGCTGCTCGGTGCCTGCGGGGCAGGGGCAGGCGGGGCTGGCCGGGTGGCTGGGCAGCCCCCTGGGTGCTGGGGTGTCCCTTCCCGGGTGGGGCCCCAGCTGTGTCAGGAGTGGCCCTGGGGGTGCTCACCTCTCTGCCTCACGCTCTGGCCGGGCCTGCAGGCCACATGGGGCCGGCACTGCTCCAGGGTCCCGTCGGGAGAGAAGGTTCCGGGGGGACAGTCCTCACACAGCGTGTCCTGCCACTCGGTGCCTGCGGGGCAGGGCAGGTCGGGCTGGGTGGGGCAGCTGGGTGCCCTTGGGGGGCTGGGATGTCCCTTCCCGGGGAGGGGCCCGGCTGTGTCAGGAGTGGCCCTGGGGGTGCTCACCTCTCTGCCTCACGCTCTGGCCGGGCCTGCAGGCCGTGTGGGGCTGGCACTGCGCGCAGCTGTCCCCGTGCTCAGGGACGCAGACGTGGCCAGGGACGCAGCCACACACAGTGTCCCCCGTGGGGGAGCACCCGCGCCGGGTCACCAGGCCCAGGGCTGCCAGGAGAGAGGGCTGAGCCGCGGCTGCCTTTGGGGGAGGCGCCTGTCTGGGCCCCAGGCCGGGCTCCCGCAGGGTGGGGACGCTGGGCACGGAGCCCACCCGCCCGCACCGGCCTGTCCGCACTCAGCTCCGCCCGGGACCTGGGGAGACCTGTGCCGAGAAGCACCCAGGGCCGGGGAGCCACACGGCTGGGGTCTGGGGTGACCTGGTGAGGGACATTAGCCACAGGGTGAAGGGGAGTTTTGGGGGCAGGGAGGGTCTCCCCTGGGGATGTGGCGGGGGGAGGGGAGGGCTGACCTGCTCCCAGTGGACAGACAGGGGCATCTCCCGTCAGCCCTGGGGGAGGCAGGTAGACCCCAATCCGGTGCCCCCAGGCTTGTCCCTACCACACCTTTCTGAACCCCAAAGCCCTCTCTTCCCATTTCACCCCCTGGGGACCCCCTCCCCGCACCACCTGTCAGGGCAGGTTGGGGGGGCCTCGGGGGGTGTGGGCGGGTCCTGACAGCCGAGCTCCTGGGTGTCCCGGGGCCCTTGCGGGGGGAGCAGAGGGACCCTCTGGGTGTCCCGGGGACAGACCAGGGTGGACAGAGGCCTCAGCTCCCGGAGGACCCCCGGGGGGGCACTGGAGCCCAAGGAGCAGGGGGAACAGCAGTTAGCAGGGGTGGCTGTGAGGAGGGGCTCACCTGGGCGGCAGTCCCGGCAGGGCAGACACTCCCTCAGGTCATTGAGCTTGTCCGTGTAGGTCCCGGGGGCGCAGGGGACACACACTGTGCCCGTGTACTCCCCGCAGGGCTGCTTCACCCGGTAACCTGCAGCCAGAGGGCCCCCAGATCAGGGGCCACCCCGAGGGGCACCTGAATCACAGCAGGGTGGCCCCACCCCAGGGACTGAGGGCACCGAGCTGCTCCCCAGCCCCTGACATTTGGGGCCCCAGCAGGAGCCTGTCAGGAGAGTCAGAAGCTTCTGGAGGGACGTGGGCCTAGACACGAGGCCTGTGCAGAGCCCCCTGACCCTGGGTCCCTTCTCTGGGGGTGTCCTGCCCCAGGTGCCCCCTGCGGGGAGCAGGAGGGTCTGGGGAGGAGGACCCTGCAGGGGGGTCTCATGGAGGGGTTTCCCAGTCAGTGGGGTGCCGGCCCTCAGCCCCAGCACTGACCCCCTCCCTCCCAGGGCAGAGCGGGGCCGGGCCGGGCGGCTGCACCCACCTGGGCTGCACTTGGGGCAGCACTCGGCCCCCACCAGGTACTCCTCGTCTTTGCAGGGGCCCACGGCTGGGGCGCAGGGCGGGGACCCCAGGAGGATGAGCATCGGCACCTGGGGAGCGGGACAGGGCGGGGCAGGGGCTGGGGTCGTCTCGGTCCCGCAGTCTGTGAAATGGGCAGCAGCTCCCGGGGATGGCCGGGTGACCCCTGATTGGGGTGAGGGGGGCCCTGTCTCCTGTGCCCCGCAGGGTCCGTGCCCACTGGGTGTCTGTCCTCACCGAGTCCTGACCCGGAGCCCTGAGCCCCTCCCCCCCCACACCCCCACAATAGCACAGGCCTCTGTTTATCACCCCCACCTTCTGGGGCGAGCGGGGCCCCACCCTGCAGCCGGTGGACCCTAGGGGCGGGAAAAGCTCACCTTTCCCAGGTAGGTTGGGGCAGGAGCACACAGGGGTCCAGCCGCTTGGGGGGCTCCTGCGGGTGGCCTCGCGGATCGGGTCGGGGCTCAGGGGTGGGGGTGGCTCCGGGGCAGCAGGGCGGGGAGGGGCAGGCGGGGTGGGGGAGGGGCGCAGCGGGCTCAGACTCACCAGGATCCGGGCCGCCCGGTCCCGACGTCTCCCGGGGAGGGTCCTCGGCGTCAGAGGAGCCCCCGGCAGCTGCCTGGGCCCCATTGTGGGTCTGCTCCTCCTCGGCAGCCTATTCGGCCACCATTTTGTCACCTAAACAAGGTCAAAGTGGCCCGGCCAGTTAGGAACAGGAGCCCAAACCCTTCAGCCCTTCAGATCAAACAAGAGCCAAAGCTGGGTCACACCGGGAAGGTTGTGCTTCACAAGGCATGTCCGGAAGGCCCGGGGGCTGAGGACCGATGCATGGCAAGGGACCCCAGAAGCTGATCCCTGGAGGGCCTTGTTGATGAGATCAGAGGCTGGGGATGGGGGTGTGTCATCAAGTGGATGAGAAGCGCCTGGAGGACAGACCCACCACCCCTAATCTTCTACACCCTCCCCTTGCCTTAATCTCCCTAATCTCCTAAAAACCAATTACGTGTGTCAATAAAAGGGCCAGGATCTTGCTCTTCAGCAGCATCCTGCCTTGTGCAGCCCGCTCCACGGCTCCCGTTTGTCAGTGCGGTGTTGTCCCGACGCGACACCCCCTCATGCCATGAAGCCCCCCGACTCCCGCCGCCCGCAGGAGCCGCCTCAGCAGCAACTCACCGACATTTCGGAGATATTGAAAACAAAAGGGAAACCAGTTGCTCTGCTCTCAGGAAGTCCCAGGGCACGCGCAGCCGGCCGGCGGGGGCAGCGGCAGCCGCTGGGCAGGGGACCCGGGAGCGGGGGACGAGGGACGGGGTGGGGGCTGTGGGGGGTGCGGAGGGTGAGGAAGCGGGTGGGACCCACAGGTCTTATCAGGTCCCTCCTCTGCCAGCCCTGCCCACACCCAACCCCACTTCCGCCCCGTCCTCTCACAGCCCAGAGGCAGGGAGGCACCCCTGCCCCCTGAGTCCCAGGTGCTCTGACCGCAGAGCTTCCGTGCCCTCACAGCCCCCCCCAGGCGCCCCGTCTCTGCTGCTGACTCGGGGTCTATGGAAATGGTGTCCCCTCCCTCCATGGGCCCCTCTGGCAGGGTCCCTGCTCCCCGCAGGCTCCTGAGCTCTGTGTGCAGGGGGAGCCACCCCACACGGGAGGGGCCTTGTTCCCAGGGAGGGAGGTGGACTGTTCCCCCTGCACCCTGAGGGCCCCGACCCCTCACAGCTACCTGGGGGGCCGTGCCCCCGTTTCTGCATGGGGAGGGGCTCAGACAGTGACAGGCCTGCTGGATGCCCTGGGCTGGCCTGGGCCACCCGCCTGCTCTGTCCTCACAGCCCTGAGCAGGCCTGGGGACAGTCTCTGCCCCCCACAGCCCCCCGCACAGGCCAGACCAGGGCCCTGGTCCCCACAGCTGGCCCAGGAAGAGCATCCTGGCTCTCCTCCCGGTGCCCTCCCCACATCCACAACCCGGGGCACCGTCGCCGTGGGGAGGCGCCTCCTCCCACGGAAACCAGGCCCGGGGCAGGGCACCACCCCGTCCACCTGCCTGGCTGGGCGATGCCGGGGAGCCCCCTTGTCTCCCCCAGGACCTCTGTGCCCTGGGCAGCCCCTTCCTAGCGCGTCGCGGGCGTGGGCAGAGGCCTCCCAGGCCTGAGCCAGCCCTGCAGCAGCACCAGCCGCTGAGCCTCCCCAGGCTGCGCCCCTGGGCCTGCGCCCTTTCCCGTGCGCCCCCCGGATCCTGACACAGGCAGACCAGGGGCAGCTCTGAGCCGATGGTGCTGCGGGGTCCACTCAGCCCGGGGTGGCAGGACCGTCCAGTCAGGCTCGCGGGCGGGCAGCCTGAGGGGGGTAAGGCAGGGCGGGCTTGGGGTGGAGCGGCTGGGTCACCAGTCGGCACAGCGGCCCTGCGTCCACGGCAGCGGGACTCCCGCATGTGAGTGGGGTCCCCTCTCACCCTGGCACAGGACCCCAACCCTGGGAGCCCAGAGCTGCCTGACGGGGGCCAAGCGGATGCCCCAGGGGCAGACCCCGCTCCAGGCCCCCAGCTCCGGTGCAGCAGGGCCCCTGAACTAGGACCCCCCCAATTATTAAACCAGCCCCCCTGTGGGCGGTCCGTGCAGTTTTCCTCTGCCCCACCGGGCTGCGGGGCTGGACCCTGGGCACCTCCTGCCCCTCCAGGCGCCCTGATCTCAGGGCAGGCCCCTCGGCTCCCCACCTCAGCGCCCGCCAGGGGCTCCTGGGCACAACGCTGCCCAGTCCGGCAGGCGTCCCTGCGTGCGAGGCCGGGCGGGCCCCTGTGCAGACATGGAGGAGCCGCTGCGCAGTCCCGCCTCTTTGGGCAGGCGTCAGCGGAGGACGCGGCCCTCCCAGGGTGACTGAGTTGTGGACATGAACTCCAGCCTTTCCCCGGGCGGAGGAAGGACGAGCGGTGCTTCGGGTCGGGGAGGTCAGGGGAAGCGTCATTACTCAGGCGAGAGCCCCAGGCCCGGGGCGCCCCGGAAGGGCCGAGCCCCGGTGTGAAGACCAAGGCTCCCTTCACGCACAGCCGTGTCCGTGTCTGGCACGTGGCAGCCTCGCTGTGCAGCAGGCGCAGCCTCTGCGGCAAAGTCCCCGACAAGGGGCGAGGCAAGGGGAAGCTGCGGGCGTTCGGGGGCGGCCGTGGAGAGGGCGCAGCTGGCCGGCGGCCGCCCCGGCAGGTAAGAGGGTGAGGCCCGGCCGAGCGTCTTGGGGGGAGGAGCTGCGAGGAAGCGCACTTGGTGGTGCCGCCCGCGTGGGCTGCTCATGGCACCTGGGCTGGAGGTCCTGCGGGATCTTTACTACATTCCTTTGCTCAAAAATACATCTTCTCCTCAAGAACGTGCTATTAGGACGAGCTCCCCAGGTGTCCGGGTCGCGCACTGCCGCAGGTAACAGCCCCGACAGCCGCACGACGCGCGGAGCAGGAGGCGGGACGGCGAGCGGGGACCTTCTCTGAGAACAGCACACGGGAGCCAGGTGCACAGGCGCAGCGAAAAACTTTCCTTTGGAAGGTCACGTTCATGCCTCCCACACACGCGGGGTCGCTGCCGCGGACCCAGCTTTTACATGGAGATCTGCACAGCCCCGCGTCTCAGCCCTTACGGCCCCCAAGTTCCCCCGGTTTCAGGTTTTCTCAGCACCCCCCCCCCCAAGACAGAGCAACAGGCGAGCAGCCGCGCGGGGAGGGCGTTGAGTCCACTTGGCAGCGGAGGGAGGGAGGGCAGCGGGCCGGAGCGGGGATGCGCGGTCCGCGGCTGGAGCTACCTGCAGGCCGAGGGTTCGCAGCTTTAACCCGCGGGGACAAACTAGCCACGAGGTGTGGGACCCACAGACCCGGGAAGGGACGCGGGACTGTGGCCAGGGGCCCGAGCAGGCTGTGGTGAATTTGGGGGTCCTCACAGGCAAAAGCAACCGTGACCCTGGATGAAAGGGAAAACCGGAACACCCCTCGTCCTCGGGCGCAGCCTGGCCCGCCGGGACCCCGGCCACGCAGGTGCACGTTTAGGCCGCGCCTCCCGGCTGGCCCGGGACCCCGCGACTCCTGCCCTTTTCTTTTTTCTTTTTTTTTTTAAATAATAAATTTTATTTTTATATTCCCCATACAATTGCAACCCCCCCATTCTGACCCCAATCCCTCCCCTCCCGCCCCCACCCCCCATAGAGTGTCTCTGGTTCATAGTTTTTTGTTGATTTTGATTTTCACTTTCTTAGAGTTATTCATTTTCCTGGTCCCTTATTTAGGTTTTCTGGATTCCTGCGATGAGTGAGACCATCCGGGATTTTTCTTTTTCTTTCTGGCTTATTTCGCGGAGCATGATCCCTTCCCGCGCCATCCACGTTGCTGCACATGGCATGTGTTTGTCTTTTCTGAATGCTGAGTCATATTCCATGGGGTGTATGGACCCCATCTCCTTGATCCAGGCATCTGTTTTTGTCCTGCCCTCTTCTTCAATGGTTGTCGCCGCCCTGCAGGCTCTGCCGGGAGCGGCCGGGCCCGCGGGGTCTGGCTCTCTGGGTGGCGGCGGGCGCTGCCGGGGCTGCCGCGAGCCAGAGCGGCTGTGGAGGCGCCGGGGGTCAGCTCGCCCGTCCCTTTCTCTCATGCCGGCGACGCCACGGCCTCAGCGCGAGGCCAGTTCCGGGCCGTCGGCCCAAATGGTCCCGGGTGCGGCCACCACTGCGGCTACGGGGGTGGCGCCGGCAGCTGGTGGGATGGCTGTGGGGCCGCGTGTTCTTGGGGCTTTTGCTTTGGGGGCAACTTTCCCTCTCAGCGCGTGGTGCCGCAGGCATGGGAGGCGGGAGCACCAGGAACCCCACATCTACCTTTAATTGAAGTTTCCTAGAAGGGCCCCAGGGCCGCTGGGCGGAGCCCTTGTTGAAGGGCTTGTAGGGACGTTCCTGCCTCGCTTACGACGCCACCCGTTCCCGACTTTCTGCACCAAACACCTCCGCCCGGAGCCACCGAGAGGCCCGAAGGACCCGATCTATCAGCTCGTTGGCGCTGTCGGGGAGACGAGGCTCCACTCTGCTCTCACAGGCATTTACCTCGGATGCTCCCCGCTCAGCCGCGGCCCAGGGCTGCAGGTTCGCTGGAGAACGCACTGACCGCACGACCCTGCGTCGAAGCCCCAGGACCATGACCCCGTCGGGGCGCCACCACCGCGGTCAGGACGGTCCATGGATTCCTCTGCCGTGGACGAGCCTGAATGAATTTGCAGGGGGAGGCTGGGGAGAGCCGCCGAGAGCAGCTCTGCCTCCCGCGCCCCCGGCCCAGGCTTTCACCACAGACGGGAGCAGGAGCAGGAAACAGCAGGCGGCCGTGGTCGCCGAGCACACGAGTACGTCCCGGCGGGAGCACGGTTCCTGCTGGCGGGAGCACGCGCCCCACCCGCCCGTCCTCAGAGCACAGGAGTCAGGTCTGGGAAGACGTGCCGTGTGCAGAACCTCTAGGGTCCTGAACCTCCGTGTGCAGGGTGCACGGTGCTCTCCCCGACGCCAGCTCCCTGCGGGGAGCAGCTGCCAACACCCGCGGGCAGCGGGAGACGCTCCCCTGAGCGCTCAGGATCTAGACAGGCCCACACGGGACAGTGTCCCCGGACCCCTCCCACACTGCACAGCTGCCCGTCCACCACCCCGGGGAAGGATTTGGGGTCCCGGCGTAAGCAGTGTAGGGGTGATGATGCCTCCCCAGAGTCGGGGTTCACCCCTCCAGCCTCGCACAGCCTCTCGGTGATGCTGCATGATGTGAGGGTCCCCCGGGAGACCCCTCCCCAGCACGTGAGACAGGCCAGAAACTGAGAGGGGCTGGGTGTCTCCCCATATTGGGGGGCAGATCTGGAGGGTCTCTGATGAGTCACCTGGCCCTGAGCCCTAGAGGACCTCCCTGCTGCTCACCTGTTGAGTTAATGTCTGTCACTGCATACCATGCTCCCCAGAGCCCCAACAGAGCGAGGATGAGCAGCCAAAACATCTGGGAGGAGCAGGTGTCCTCGCTGCTGCTGGTCCCTGGATTTGCTTCCACCTCAAGCCAGTTGCACCTGGGGGGAGGCGGGGCCTGGAGCCACAGGGGACACACCGGGACCCTGGACCCCACCCGGGCCCTGTGGGCAGGAGGAGGAGGAGGCGGGGGGGTCATCGGGGAGACCTGGGTCTGTCTGCCGCCCCCAGCCTGCTCTAGGGAGGGCCCGGATGGACAGAGAGACAGACGGGACAGGGAGACACAGAGGACAGGCCATAGGGCGTCTCTCTTGGGGTGGCTCCTTATCTCTCGGGGATCCCCCAGGAGCCCCCCCGACACCAGGCTGAGGCCGGGTCTCCCACCTGGTCCAGGGCCGGCACTGCTCCAGGGTCCTGTCAGGAGAAGGTTCCGGGGGGACAGTCCTCACACAGCGTGTCCTGCGCTCGCTGCCTGCGGGGCAGGGGCAGGCGGGGCTGGGCGGGTGTCTGGGCACCCCCGGGGTGCTGCGGTGTCCCTTCCCAGGAGGGGGCCCGACTGTGTCAGGCGTGGCCCTGGGGTGCTCACCTCTCTGCCTCACCCACTGGCCGGGCCTGCAGGCCGTGTGGGGCCGGCACTGCGCGCAGCTGTCTCTGTGCTCCGGACGCAGACGTGGCCGGGGGCGCAGCCACACACGGCGTCCCCCGTGGGGGAGCACCCGCGCCGGGTCTCCAGGCCCAGGGCTGCCAGGAGAGAGGGCTGAGCCGTAGCTTCTGTGGTGGGAGTTGGCGGGGGGCTCCCACAGGATGGGGGCGCTGGGGACGGAGCCCACCCGCCCGCACCGGCCTGTCTGCACTGAGCTCTGCCTGGGATCTGGGAAGACGTGGGCTGCAAAGCACCCAGAGCCGGGGAGCCACATCGCAGGGGCTGGGGTGCCTGGATGGGGGACATTAGCTGAAGGGGTGAAGGGTGGGTGTCGGGGACAGGGAGGGTCTCCCCTGAGGTGTTGGTGTGGGGGCTCCCGTCAGCCCTGGGGGTGGCAGGTAGACCCTGATCTGGGTGCCCGCAAACTTGTTCCTCCCACACCTTTCTGAACCCCAAAGTCCTCTCTTCTCATTTTATCTCTGGGGGACCCCCTCCCCGCACCACCTGTCAGGGCAGGATGGGAGGCCCAGGGTCCCAGGGTGTGCGCGGGTCCTGACAGCCTTGCTCCTGGGTGTCTCCGGGCCCTTGAGGGGGGCTGAGGGGAACTTCTGGGTGTCCCGGGGTCAGACCAGGGTGGACAGAGGTCTCAGCTCCTGGAGGATCCCGAGCTGTCCTGCCACCTCCCTGACTGTGCGGGCTCTGTCCTGCCCCGTCCTCTCCTGTCCCCACCCCCTGCCCCCAGAGGAGGGACAGGCCTGCGCCGCATGAGGCTGTGCGGGTAGCGAGCTGCCCCCAGGCCTGCTCAGGGCTGCTAGGACAGAGCGATGCGTGGGCCAGGCCCAGTCCAGGGGGTCCAGTGGGTCCGTCTCTGTCTGAGCCCCTCCCCATGCAGAAACGGGGGCACGGCCCCCCAGGTCAGGTGTGTGAGGGGTCGGGGCCCTCAGGGTGCAGGGAGAACAGTCTACCTCCCTCCCCGAACAGGGCCCCTCCCGTGTGGGGAGGGCGCCCCCCGCATGCAGAGCTCAGGAGCCCGCGGGGAGCAGGGACCCCGCCAGAGGGGCCATGGAGGGAGGGGACACCATTTCCAGAGACCCCGAGTCAGCAGCAGAGACGGGGCGCCTGGGGACGCAGAGGCGGGGCGAGGGCAGGAGCTTGGGGTCTCC
>NW_023601104.1:103208566-103257512 GCF_014898055.3 Talpa occidentalis
TGCGTTGGCCTATCAGTGAAACTGCAGTTGTGTGAGACACCCCACGCGTGATGAATGGTAACTACAGAGCTCTGTGTGTCTATATGTTGTCTAGTCTGTATGTCCTTGTGAGTCTGACTTGTCTTGGCCTCCAGTGATTGACAATTGGTACACGTGGTGCCCAGAGACGTTGGAGGAAAAAAAAAAGAGTCCCAGTTATGAGAAAAACTAGAGGTTATGGTTTGATTGTCAACATTGTGCTCCTGAACTAAGCCGGTGCCTTCACAGAGATTGAACATTGTGTGTTTCTGTTAAATTTTCTGATATTTATATGGCAAGCTTCCCAGAAATCTAATTCAAGTGCAAATTTGGTGGCCTGTCATTTGGCTGATGCAAGGAAATTTTTGTGGAACCTCAGTAGAAGCTCCTGGGACACGCCACGAAGTTTCTCCCTTTCCTTCCTGGGAAGGCACTAGATGAAATTTGGTTCTGCTTGGCTTTTACCTAATGGAGTAAACCTGGAAGGGAAGCTTTGTCACTTGGGGAAATGGTGAAACTTTGGCAGGTACAGAATGTTAACAGCGGTTTTCTAAAATGTTGTATAACCGATCTCAGTGTCTGGTATGTATGTAAACTGTCAGTGGTGAGTTGTCACCTTGTCATATTGTGTAATTCAATTGTTTCACATCTACAGAAATGGTTCTGGAAATACAGGGAGAAAGGTCTCAACAGATTCCTGTTGACGGAGCTGTTGAGGGTAAAAACTTTCCTACAAAGGACTGAATAGACCTGGAAATACACCTGACATTTACTAAATTTTCCTTTGACATAATACTGGTAATTTTTTATGCATTTTGTCCTGAATCCACAAAGTTTTGTTTTTGTTTTGTTTGTTTTTTTTGAGTAACCAGCATCTCGCTGCAGCAAGGTTGCAATTTTTTTTTCCAGCAAAGCTAACTTGCCACATTTTCTCTCCCCTTGATACCAACCCAGCATACACATCGTGGTAGTAATTTTTTGCTACTTATCTCAGAGTCTGTTTTTGCATAACTTCCATAGGGATTTTGTCTGCTTAGACAAAAAAATTGGACGTGAGTTTCATTGTGTGGCTTTGCGTGGAGTTTCTTCCAGAGAAGTTGGAAAAGAGCTGAACCAAGAAGAGGAGAGCCTGTTGCTTTGTCTGCAGGTTCCAGAGACCTCCAGGAAGGTGAGGAAGCCGCCTCCATGGGCAGGACTGGGCAGCCCGCCCAACGGAAAGCCCTGGCCCTCGAGAAGAGGAAGCCCAGGTGGAGTCTGAGGAGACCCACTTTGTTCCTGAAGCCTACACGGACCGGATGCCACCGGTTCGCTCTGATCCTGCATGGAGTATTTCAACAAAGCCAGCTAAAAATTGCTGTTAGTTATCTCTGCCCTGGGATTTTATGCAAAAATAGGAAAAATGGTTTAAAAGTAGATTTAGTTTGCAAACTTTTGATATTCTGTTAAAAGTTTGGGATCAAGGTTGAGAAATTTGTGTGTTTTACAAGTTTAAACCATTTTAAGATTTTTTCCCTGTGATTTTGACATATCTGCTGTCTTGTTTTGGCTAATGCCTCCGGATGGTTTTTTTTTTTTTTTTTTTTTTTTGCTTGGACTGTTGAACTGTTTTTCCAGGAATGGAGGACTTTTGCTTTCCACACTGGACAATACCTGGAGGGACTGGTTTTCTTTCACACTGGACCTGATAAAAATGTTCATCTGAGGCTGCATCCCAGCGTCCATATATTCCATCTTCATCACCATGGAAATGTCGGCAAAAAGTGAAAGCGGGGGGGCCTCCCCGGTGGCGCAGCGGTTGAGCGCTGGGTTGCGAAGCTGCCCGCGGCCTCTGTGGCGCCGGTTCGATCCCCGGCTGCTCCCCGGCCACCGGAGGAGGGTCCCACATGGCGCGCAGACCTCTCCTGCCGCCCGCTGCTCCCCTCAGCAGTGTCCTTCGGTCCCTCTGCCTGCTCTGCTCCCCGCTCTGGCTCTGGTGAATCCTCTCACCCTCCCGCGCTTCTGACTGTAACCAGTGCTTGTATAAACCAAAACAAACAAACAAACAAATAAATAAATAAAAACATGCCTCTATTAAAAAAAAAAAAAAGGATTACCTTTAAAAAAAAAAAAAGTGAAAGGGGGGAATTGTTAGGGGAAAAGGCTGTCCTAAAGCTGATTCCATGCAGGCTTCCTGGGCTCCACCCCCACCCCAGGCCAAAGCCAAAGACACTGGGAACTCCAAATCCCGTCCCCACCCAAGGGAAGGTGGCTGGGACCTGAGGGTGGGGTTCAGCAGCCAGGTGGGTATAAAGCCAGACACGTGGGCTTTGGAGGGGTCCCCCATGTTGGCTCCCTCCCCGCCAGCTCGCAGCGTCCGGCCAGCTCGAGAGTGCCTTTGGGTTTCCAGGTCGGCGGATCGGGTAGGACGCATTAAGACTTTATTTCCCTATTTTCTCCCTGAGTTTGTCCATTTTCCTTATTTCCGTTTCCCTTGTAAATAAACCTTTTATTACCCTGTTGTGTGTCCTGCAGTGGAGTGTTCATAAGTCCCTTGTAAGCACGCGGGGGAGGACCCACAGCCAGGCCACCAATTCAATATTGGGGCTGCCCTATAACAGAGCCACCACTGCTTGAGGTTCTGTCCCTGCGTCCCTTGGCGTCCAGCCAGGCCGGTCTTGCAGTTCCGGAGAGAGAAGGAAACACAGATTCTCTGCAGCTTGGACAGGGCCGGGCCTCTTGGGACCTGGCTCTGGGCACAGTCGGCGTTTCCCTGAGAGTCCGCGGGAGGATGGACACAAGCTGAGGGACCCGTCGCTGAGCATCCTTCCCCGGACAACAGGAGTTTGTTCGGGAAAGTGGAGAAAGACGAACCCCTCCCAGGAGGCAGCTTGTCCCGACGCACCTCGTGACCTGTGTGAGGAATGATGCGTCTCCCTCCCGCAGCCCCGGTCTCTGCACTCCCGGGGCCAGAGTCAAGCCTGGGGCCAGAGAGGATCCCAGAGACAACCAGGAGGTTCTGGAGACGATGTTGGTCACAATCCAGGGTGGTTATTCTGCAAAACTGGAATGAGAGGAACTAGATGAATATTTTGAAAGTTGAGGGTGAGAAACCCTCAGCCACCGCCACATTCAAGGTGAAAAGCTGATGTTCCCACTAAGACCAGGGACAAGACGGGCGTCCACATCACCTCGGTCACTCACCGTCGTCCTGCACGTCCACAGGGAAGCATCTGGGCAGGAAAAGACCCAAAGGATCTGACCTGGGGAGAGGAAGTCAAGGGTCACCACTCCCAGCTGAGAGGCTCGTGTGCTCAGAGAATCCAGAAGATTCTACACAGAGAACGTCTGGAATCACCAGTGGGCACAGCCAGGGGACAGGGTCCAGAGTGGACACACAGAACCCCACGGCGTTCCTGCCTGGGAGCAGCACGTCAGGGGAAGTGAGCGTCCGGGTCCAGTGACACTCTCGCCCTCAGGAGGACCCCGGGGAGTGACCTGAGCAGGGGGGACGGAGGTGCAGTGCAGACGCTGACCCTGTGCAGTGGACACGAAAGACCACACAGGACATGCTGAGGCGTCCCGGCTCTGGGGGGAGGTGACATCATTGAAATGCCGCGTCACCCAAAGCAATTCACAGATTTAATGCATCACCTAGGACAGCACGTGTGACCTTGAAAGGAAACAAGAAGCAGTTGTGGACCCTGAAGTGTCTTGAAGAGCAGAAAAAACCTTGAGAGAAAATTAGAAAAATGAGGGAATCGCACGGGGAGACAAGTGGCTGGACACGTTCCTGTCCCCCCGCTCGGAAGAGTGAGCACTGACCCCACAGTCCGCAGACCCACTGCACCCCGATGCCACAGCGTCATTCCCAGCAGGTCACAGTTTCGTGAGGTTCAGCGAGAAACACACAAGACACTGAGCAGCAACAGTCCAGGGAACCCGGGAGACTCTGCAGAGAAGGGTCCACCCGAGAGCTCTCGTGGCGGGTGCCCCCGTCACAGACACCAGAGGTCAGGCCGGGAGACCCGGGACCCCCAGTGCTGACCAGGGGCCTTTCAGACAAGAAGTTGGGTCCGGCCAGGACAGAGACACACGCAGAGTCCTCAGACCTCCCGTCCCCGCCAGTTGCCTGGGCCCGTCCAAACACGGGGTCAGGGCTCAGCTCCCGGGCTTGGAGGCAGGACACTTGGTCAGGAGTCCCCACCGGCCTTCCTGGGGACCCCTAGAACCTGGTGACAGGGGTGTGGACACCACAGTGATCTGATCCCACTGGGTCTCGGGACCAGAACAATCAGTTGTTGTGACACATTTCAAAGGCACAGATGTTATCAGCCCATGGCACAGGGGAGTGACCCCAGGCTGGACCCAAGGAGGACAGATGGATGGACACCCACCAGGAGAGGGCAGGGGTCGGCCTGGACGGCAGTTCGAGGCTGGAGGTCCTGTCCCTGTCCATGTCCCTCCACAGCCATGTGCTGAGTCCAGGGCTGTGAGCTCGGAGCGCCCCCTGGTGGTGGGCCTGGGTGCTGCCCCCTCCTGTCCCGCAGGGTCTGTGTCTGGGCCACACCCGCCCTCCCCGGGTCCCCCTAGTAATAGTAAGTAACAGACACCTGGACAGGTGAGGGTCTCGTCCCTGGAGGGTCTCACCTGTGCACAGACAGAGTCACCTCCTCCTTGGGGCTCCCCAGGAATGTGGGGAGCGGGAGCCTCTCAGAGGAGAGCAATGGTGCCCTGGGGAGCTGGGGTCTTGCAGAGGGAGCCCCAGACAGGAAGCCCCTGCCCCCCACCCCTGCACCTGCTCCCAGGCTGTGCTCTGAGCTCTGAGCCTCCTGGGCCTCCCGGTGTCCCTGGGCCCCTGGGGTCCTGACACGCCCCAGTGGACCCCCAGCCCCGCCCCCCGTCCTGCAGGGTTTGTGTCTGGGCTCACACCCGCTCCCCTCACTGTGTCTCTTGCACAGTAATACACGGCCGTGTCCTCGGGCCTCAGGCTGCTCATTTGCAGATACACCGAGTTCTTGGCGTTGTCGCTGGAGACGGTGAATCGGCCCTTCACGGAGTCTGCGTAGTTTGTTTCACCATCACTAGGATCAATGTATGCAACCCACTCCAGCCCCTTCCCTGGAGCCTGGCGAACCCAGTGCATGTAGTAGTTGCTGATGGTGAATCCGGAGGCTGCACAGGAGAGCCTGAGGGACCCCCCAGGCGGCACCAAGTCTCCCCCAGACTCCACCAGCTGCGCCTCACCCTGGACACCTGCAAACACAGACACAGCCCGTCAGGACATGGCTCTCGCCCACTGCTTCCCCTCCAACCCCCCCTCCTCAGGGATCCTGCCCCCAGGAATCACCCCCTAGAAGAGCCACGAGCAGCAGCCAGCTCAGCCCACGCTCCATGGCGAGTGTCCGCGTCCGTGCTGACCCGAGGGGACCCTGGGTGCGGGCTGGGCTCCTGTGCGGGCTGCAGGGCGGGCCGGGCTGGTTTTCAGCAGCAGGGGACGCCCTATTTGCATGTGTCCTGCTATATAGCAGCTCTGGCTGGGTCTGGGCAGAGGAGCCGCGGAGGGTCCTGGGACATGGGGTCATGACACACGATGAGCAGGTCCCTTATTAGGGCCAGAGCTGGTGACACTGAGCCCCTGTTACTTGTGGGACGCAGGCCCAGGTGCTGGTGCTCACACATGCTCTGTGGGGTCTTCTCATTGAGATCTTTATGTTTTGGGTCTGCCCTTTGCCTAAAGTGTCATTTCAGTTGCATGGTTGCTTTTTTGTTGTGCCTTTTCTTTTGTGTTCATGCATCATAACGGACATGTCTCACATGCATGCCACGCGAGCGTCACCCCTGAGTCTGTGGCTAGTATTCTCATTTCCATGCGTCTGCTTTTGCAGAATTCATGGTTTCCATCTAACTAGTCTGGAAAACAAGTATCTTGAACTGTGCCTTTGTGTCTCATTAATTGGTGTCTTCTGTGTATTTTTAAAGTTTTATTTATTGATGCATACAAGACCTGGGGTGCAGGGCAAAGGTCCAGGGGCGCTAAAACTCCCCAGAGACAGAGTGGGGAGCAGAACAGTCAGCTCTACTGAAATCCACTGCTGAGGGGAGCAGCGGGGAGACAGGAGGGGTCTGCGGCCCCTGCGGGCAGCTCCCTGTGTGGGGATCGCACTGGGACTGCAGTGGCTGTGGAGAGCTGCATCGTGCAGAGACTGAGCCACTCGAGCCACAGGGCCCCCCGGTGTCTTTGTGTTTCTGATCGTTTCTTTCCTTCCCGGAACCCTTTTAATTCGTTGTCGCCCCATGTGTTAACATCGTTTGGCTTCCCCGGTCTCGGGCGCCCAGGCCACGCGGACGTCCCCTGGGCCGTGCCGAGGGCGCTGGCCTGGCCTTGCCCTGTGCTGACGCGGCCCTGCGGGCACAGCCGGGGGAACCGCCTGTGAGGAGGACACGGACGGCTCTGCAGCACGAGGCGCTTCTTCACGGCGCAGCCCGCGGCTGTAGCGCAGGACGGACGCCCGCGTTGGCAGCAGCGTGGGGGACCCGCGAGGCGGCGCTGGGAGCAGCGAGTGCAGGAGAAAGACACACGCTGTCGGCACCTCCGTGTGCAGACAGAGAAACAGGCAAAGGGGCAGCAGGAGCCAAAGCAGAAATACACCTGGACGTCTGAGTGCAGAACTGGGGCCACCGAGGGGAGGGGGGGGACTGGTGTGGGGCAGGAGCAGCCCATGGAATGTGTGGGGGCCCCGGGGAGCCCAGGGCATGGAGGGTGTGAGGGCGCCTGTGCGAGTGTGGACCCGGGACCCGAGGAGCAGACGCGAGGATGTGAACCCGCTTTTCCCCGGAGGACAGTGAACAGCAGGTGCCACACGTCGTGACCGTGGGGATCGTGTCTGTGTCGTCCCCGGGCACAGGGCCCCAAACTGGGACTTGTCCTCACGGGGAGAGCCTGAGAAACGTTCCCAGGGGAGACCGTGACGACCCCGCGGCCCGACGGTGGCTCGTGGGGGATGGAATGAGACACGTCCCCGCAGAGACAGAGCAGGTGGAGTCACGACCCGTGGCCAGAGCCTGTGACTCGGCCAACACCCCCCAGGGAGGGACAGAGCAGGCCTGACCCACGGGGACACAGGGGAGGCTCGGTGATTAGACGGACCTTGTCCCTGAAGCAATTATCCAGAAACTGCTGGAAACTGCTTCAGAAATTGTTTTTGAAATACTCAAGAGAGTCAACACATCAGAAGCAGAATTCAATGCCAGTAGAAGGAGGAAATACAGTTTAGAGCAGAAGAAAATCGAAAAACGAGTGAAAAGAAGCTCAGTAACACAGTGATACGCAAGGGTGGTGCTTGAAAAACAAACCATGTAGACAAAATCTGAGCTCCAATTAGAAAAATGGGAGAAAACACCCATGACAAGAAGGGAAATGGAGGAGGAGCCGCTGCCACAGACCCTGGAGAGGGAGGATCCTGCAAATGGGTTCACACCCCGCGGAGACCCCACGTCACACATCGGGGAGACGGGAAGGATCCTCGTGTGAGAAGCGAGGGTGACGCTGCCCCTGTGGGCAGCAGACGTGGGGAGGGACACGGAGACCCCGACAGGCCCACGGAGACGGGGAGAAGCCGCGTCAGGGCCGTGACGTGCAGGTCCAGACCCCGCGTGTCTGTGGGGGGTGACGACCCGGGCCCAGTTCTCACGGGGTTGGCTGCTCTCGGCTGATCTCAGACTGTGTGTGTGTTTGTGGTCACGGCCTCACCCACGTGCCCCCACTGGCTCCTCATCTCTGCGTCTCTGTGTCGGGTTCTCCGTTTTACGACATTTGCTTGAGCAGAATCACTGTTTCCTCTCGGGAGCGGGACAGCAAGCCTTTCTTGAACGGGCCTCTCGGCCGCACCCCCAGGTCAGGTCCCCACGCACGGAAATGGACGTTCTCTCCCGGGCGGCCTGTCAGGGGGACTCCTCTGCCTTGGGCGTTTGCGTCTCTGAGGCATTTGGATGGAGTCGGTGGCCCTGGCTGGTGCCCACACGACCTTCTGTCACGCGTGCAAATCCAGGGTCCACGGGGGGCCTGGATCAGGTGGCCACGTCCCCCGCAGAGGCCTGTCGGGTTTCCTGGCTGTGCATTAAATCTCCAGGTCTCTCGGGGTGACCCCCACGTGCGCAACATGCAGTCTCCTCCCCGCGCGTGGGGGCCCCTCCCCGGGGACTGAGGGTCACGTTTTCTGTCTCCAGTTCCCTGTTTTCTCTTGAAGATCCTACGAATGCCGCGAGACGTGCCCTGAGCGTGTGGTTTCGAGCTGGTGTGTCAGCAACATTATTTCACTCTATGTCCTGGCAGCCTCGTGTGACCTTCTCCACAGAACGAGGACGAGACGAGCAGCTGCGTCGTGACGGTGGACCCTGCAGACGAGCCTGCGCGTCAGCCGTGCTCCCCGCTGCTGATGACCGCGAGGCGCCGGGGGACCGTCCTGCATGTCCCACGGAGACTTCGTGTCCGCTGTGGACGGACGGTTTTGTGTCGCGTCCCCTCTGTCTGCTTTCCTGTCTGCTTCACTGCCTGGGCTCCGACCTCAGCACCATTTGACGGGGAGGGACAAAGCGGACCAGGCTCCTTCCCGCCCTGGGGAAGAGGCCTCTAGTGGTCCCATCCCGGGAGGTCCTGCTCGTTGGGGTCTGGAGGTTCATCCACAAGGTGAAGACTCACCTGTGTTCTCCGTGTCCGGGGAGGATCATGAGAGCAGGTGCTGGGTCTCCTCGAACTCTCCCGCCTCTGCTGACGTGGTCCCTGCGCTGCTGCTTGGGCTGTTTCTGTGGAAACCACAGTTCAGACTCACACACTCATTGACCCCTCAGATCCGCTCGCACACGCGTGTTCCCTTCTCATATAGTAACTGGTAAAGTTTCAACGCGGAAATCCCGGCTCCCTGGAGTCTCCTGAGCCCCTGGAGTCCTGATCTCACCCCGGGCTCCCTGCGCCCCGCCGTTCCCGGCGCCCCCAGCCGCCCTCCTGTCCTGGAGGGGGTGTGTCTGGGCCACCCCGGCTCCCCACTGTGTGTCCCCCACAGTCCCACGCGGCGTGTCCTCAGTCTCGAGTGCTCGCTGCTGAGTGAACTCGCTCCTGGAGTTGTCCAGGGTGATCGTGAGCCCCGAGCTCAGAGCTGATTGTAGCTCGTGCCTCGTCACCCCTGTCACCCCCGCCCACGGCAGCCCCTTTCCCTGCGCCTGGGGGGCTGCTCACCCCACAGCTGACAGAGCCCCGGAGCCAGCACAGGGAGGCGCCGCCCGCCAGCTCCCAGGGTCGCCCGCCCAGGCGTGTCTGGACTCGCGTCTCCGGGCGCGCCCCTCGGCCCTGGCGTCTGCTGCCCCCCATTCCCGGGGAGATCTCGCCGCCCACCCGGGACACCAGCTCCAGCCCAGGCCTCCAGCCCCGCCGTCGCCCACCCCCTGTGCCGGCGAGTGACCGTCCACCATGGGCCGTCAGCAGGAGCCGGGCCGCCAAGGCTCCCCTGGTTCTGATGGACAGTGGCCCCGAGTTCAGCAGTTCCTGGCATGTGAGCGACATGACCGAAGGCCACGTCCCTGCAGCCCAGCAGCCCTAGCCCCACCGACCCATGGCGCCCCGGAGCAGGGTCAGCCTGCTGCCCCCGGAGGACAGGTAGAGAGACTCAAAGGCCGGTCATGTCCCTGGACCTCCAGTGCTGACCAGGGGCCGTTCAGACAAGGAGTCGGGTCCAGCCAGGACAGAGAAACACGCAGAGTCCTCAGACCCCCCCCATGCCCGCCAGCTGCCAGGGGATGTCCCCACACGGGGTCAGGGTCAACTCCCGGGGCCTGGATCCAGGACCCTTGATCAGGAGTCCCCATTGGCCATCTTAGGGGCCCTGGGACTGGTGACAGGGGTGTGGACATCACGGTGGTCTAATGTCACTGGGTCTAGCAGAACAGACAATCAGTGGTTCTGACTCATTACAAAGGCACAGACGTTATCAGCAGATGGCACTGGGGAGTGACCCCAGGCTGTTGCCGAGGAGGACAGAGTGATGGACACCCACTAGGAGAGGGCAGGGGTTTGCCTGGAGGTCACTCCCTGTCCATGTCCTCCCACAGCCATGAGCTGAGTCCAGGGCTGTGAGCTCGGAGCGCCCCCTGGTGGTGGGCCTGGGTGCTGCCCCCTCCTGTCCTGCAGGGTCTGTGTCTGGGCCACACCCGCCCCTCCCCGGGTCCCCCCAGTAATAGTAAGTAACAGACACCTGGACACGTGAGGGTCTCCTACCTGGGGAGGTCTCACCTGTGCACAGACAGGGTCACCTCCTCCTTGGGGCTCCCCAGGATTGTGGGGAGCCGGAGCCTCTCAGAGGAGAGCAATGGTGCCCTGGGGACCTAGGGTCTTGCAGAGGGAACCCCAGACAGGAAGCCCCTGCCCCCCACCCCTGCACCTGCTCCCGGGCTGTGCTCTGAGCTCTGAGCCTCCTGGGTCTCCCGGTGTCCCTGGGCCCCTGGGGTCCTGACACGCCCCAGTGGACCCCCAGCCCAGCCCCCCGTCCTGCAGGGTTTGTGTCTGGGCTCACACCCGCTCCCCTCACTGTGTCTCTCGCACAGAAATACACGGCCGTGTCCTCGGGCCTCAGGCTGCTCATTTGCAGATACACCGAGTTCTTGGTGTTGTCTCTGGAGACGGTGAATCGGCCCTTCACGGAGTCTGGGTAGTATGTGCTACCACCAGTATCAATTATTCCAACCCACTGCAGCCCCTTCCCTGGAGCCTGGCGGACCCAGTGCATTGCATAACTGCTGAAGGAGAATCCGGAGGCTGCACAGGAGAGTCTGAGGGACCCCCCGGGTGGCACCAAGTCTCCCCCAGACTCCACCAGCTGCACCTCACCATGGACACCTGCAAACACAGACACAGCCCGTCAGGACATGGCTCTCGCCCACTGCTTCCCCTCCTGCCCCCCCTCAGGGATCCTGCCCCAGGAATCACCCCCTAGAAGAGCCACGAGCAGCAGCCAGCTCAGCCCACGCTCCATGGCGAGTGTCCAGTCCGTGCTGACCCGAGGGGACCCTGGGTGCAGGCTGGCCTCCTGTGTGGGCCGCAGGGCGGGCCGGGCTGGTTTTCAGCAGCAGGGGACGCCCTATTTGCATGTGTCCTGCTATATAGCAGCTCTGGCTGGGTCTGGGCAGAGGAGCCGGGGAGGGTCCTGGGACGTGGGGTCATGACACACGATGAGCAGGTCCCTTATGAGGGGCCAGAGCTGGTGACACTGAGCCCCTGTTACTTGTGTGACGCAGGCCCAGGTGCTGGTGCTCACACGTGCTCTGCGGTGTCTTCTAAAGCAATCTGGACCTATGTGCACTGTGGGGTCTGTGGGAGTTGCTCAGTCAGTGCTGAGAATAGTGTGATGTCTCCAAATATAAGAGGATGCCTTGTAAGTGGACATTGAGCCAATCGTGTCATACATGATTACATAGAAGTTTATTGTCCCGACAACCTCTGAGCATCTGGGTGATGACAGCTCTGAGACCTCAGACCTCCTGGGAGCCGGAGGCTCAGGTGTGCATGTGGGGGAGGGACCCTCACCGGGGCCCATCTTCCTGGGGGATGCTCAGATGTAAACTAAGGAGAATTGAGGACACACAATATGGGGAAATGAAATGTTTTAGGCACTTGACAAGGGTCAATTGCATGTATGGTATTTATTTGTTGTCCCGACTTTTCACATGTGGAGGAAAACACGAGTCCCATCTCACTTCCTGCTGAGGCCTCTGTTCAGGGCCTGGGAGGGACTCGGTGAGGGTGAGAAGGATTTGGAGGGTGTGACGGGGATGAGCTCTGCTTGGGGTCCTGTCCCTGGGTGTCCAGTCAGGCTGGCCTTGGGGCGAGGGAGAGAGATGAAGGGAATGAACGGCTCTGCACGTGGCGGGGGGGGCTGTGCTCCTGGAACCTGGTCTCCCCGTCAGGGTCGTCTGTGTGGGGATCCGGGAGGGATTAGACACCCCTGAGCCTCTCGGCCCTGCACGTGTCTCTCCAGCAGGAGAGCGAGTCTGGGCTGCGTGTGGAGAGAGAAACCTCGTCCCCGGAGGAACGGGACCTGGTGACACCATCCGTGTGTCCTGACCCGGAAGCCGCGTCTCCACCGTCCTCCTGATTCCAGCTCCCCAGACCCTCCCGGGGCAGGTTCAAGCGCGAGGGCAGAGACGAGGCTCAGAGACAACCAGAAAGTCTCGGTGATGGTCACAAAGATCAGAGCATTTTCCTCCAAACTGGGAATGAATGACGTGCAGAGGTGGAGTGAGCTCCGCACCCGCCACCCCACAGCCCCCGTCACAGCAAGAGGGAAAAGCTGAGACAGTCACGCGAAGCTCAGGAATAAGACACGGACTTCACGGTCACGGGGGTCACTCAGCTCCGTCCCGGACGCCCCACCTGAAGCTACTCGGAAAGAAAAGGCCGCGGGGGTCGACACTGGACACAGACAACACAAAAAAGAACATCACAGGCCCAGAGCCCTCGTGATCACTGAGGGGAACATCCTCCCAACGTCCTCGCCAGCAGGACCCGACCTGCATCCCAGGGACCGTCCCCAGGATCACGGGGACTCCTCCTGGGCACGGGGCTGGTGCCACAGCCGAGAGAGCATCAGTGTATCCAACACGGCCACAAAGAGGAACACAGAACCCCAGGATCACATCAACAGACGCTGGAAAGCGCTCGACACAGTCCAGCCCCCATGGGTGGTGCAGGCCCTGGACGCCCTCGGGGGAGGAACAGACCTTCACACAGTGAGAGCATCCGTGACCAGCCACCGCCTGTGGGATGCTCAGGGCGACACGCCGAGGCCCTTCCTGGGAGGTCGGAGCGAGACAGGGACGTCCTCTCTCCCCTGCCCTTCAGGAAACTGGGCAGAAGACACGGGTCTGTCGGCATCCAGAGGACACGATCCTCCGCGCAGGGAGAGCAAAAGCTCCCCGAGAGGCGACGGTCAGATCCTGAAGGGCCCCGCGGAGGCGGGATGCAGGGTGAGTACAGGCCCCAGAGGGACCGAAAGCACAGCAGAGGGGAGGAGCAGGCGGGACAGGAGAATCCGCCACCCCATGTGGGAATCTCCCAGGCCGGCAGGGAATCCAACTCCCCCTGCAGAGGCTGCGGACAGCTCCACAGCGTAGTTCTAAACCCACTGCACCACCCGGGAGGCCCTGGAGGAGGGAGCTTGTTCCTAGATGTGACCAGAAGATCCACAGACTCATGGGTCCCCATGAAATACACCAGAACCTCACAGAAGTGCAGCCAAGTTTCAATAAAGTTTATCCAAAACACACAAGACACTGAGCAGCAACAGTCCTGGGAACCCGGGAGACTCTGCAGAGAAGGGTCCACCCGAGAGCTCTCGTGGCGGGTGCCCCCGTCACAGACACCAGAGGTCAGGCCAGGAGACCCGGGACCCCCAGTGCTGATCAGGGGCCTTTCAGACAGGCAGTCGGGTCTGGCCAGGACAGAGACACACGCAGAGTCCTCAGACCCCAGTCCCGGCCAGCTGCCAGGACCGGCCTCACTCGGGTCAGGGTCAGCTCCTGGGTCTGGATCCAGGACACTCGGTCAGGAGTCCCCAATGGCCTCCTGGGGGTCCCTGGGACCTGGTGACAGGTGTGTAGACACCACGGTGATCTGTTCCACTGGATCTTGGGATCAGAACAATCAGTTGTTCTGACACATTTCAAAGGAACAGACGTTATTCAACAGATTGGACTGGGGGAGTGACCCCAGGCTGGACCCAAGGACAGTGGGATGGACGCCCACCAGGAGAGGGCACAGGTCAGACTGGACGGCGGCTCGAGGCTGGCGGTCACGTCCCTGTCCATGTCCCCCCACAGCCATGAGCTGAGTCCAGGGCTGTGAGCTCGGAGCGCCCCCTGGTGGTGGGCCTGGGTGCTGCCCCCTCCTGTCCTGCAGGGTCTGGGTCTGGGCCACACCCGCCCCTCCTCGTGTCCCCCCAGTAATAGTAAGAAACAGACACCTGGACAGGTGAGGGTCTCGACCCTGCAGGGGACTCATCTTTCCACAGACGGAGTCACCTCCTCCTTGCGGCTCCCCAGGACTGTAGGGAATGGGAAACTCTCAGAGGAGAGCAATGGTGCCCTGGGGAGCTGGGGTCCTGCAGAGGGAGCCCCAGACAGGAAGCCCCTGCCCCCCACCCCTGCACCTGCTCCCGGGCTGTGCTCTCAGCTCTGAGCCTCCTGGGCCTCCCGGTGTCCCTGGGCCCCTGGGATCCTGACATGCCCCAGTGGACCCCCAGACCCGCCCCTCGTCCTGCAGGGTTTGTGTCTGGGCTCACACCCGCTCCCCTCACTGTGTCTCTCGCACAGAAATACACGGCCGTGTCCTCGGGCCTCAGGCTGCTCATTTGCAGATACAGCGAGTTCTTGGCGTTGTCTCCGGAGACGGTGAATCGGCCCTTCACGGAGTCTGCGTAGTATGTGCTGCCACCAGTATAAATGTATGCAACCCACTCAAGCCCATTCCCTGCAGCCTGGCGAAACAAGCTCATGCCATAACTACTGAAAGTGAATCCTGAGGCTGCAGAGGAGATTCTGAGAGACCCCCCAGGCGGCACCAAATCTCCTCCCGACTCCACCAGCTGCGCCTCACCCTGGACACCTGCAAACACAGACACAGCCCGTCAGGACATGGCTCTCGCCCACTGCTTCCCCCTCCTGCCCCTCCTCAGGGATCCTGCCCCCAGGAATCACCCCCTAGAAGCGCCACGAGCAGCAGCCAGCTCAGCCCACGCTCCATGGCGAGTGTCCGCGTCCGTGCTGACCCGAGGGGACCCTGGGTGCGGGCTGGGCTCCTGTGAGGGCTGCAGGGCGGGCCGGGCTGGTTTTCAGCAGCAGGGGACGCCCTATTTGCATGTGTCCTGCTATATAGCAGCTCTGGCTGGGTCTGGGCAGAGGAGCCGGGGAGGGTCCTGGGACGTGGGGTCATGACACATGATGAGCAGGTCCCTTGTTAGGGGCCAGAGCTGGTGACACTGAGCCCCTGTTACTTGCTGGGACGCGGGTCCAGGTTCTGGTGCTCACATGAGCTCTGTGGGGTCTTCTGTGGAAAGAACACCCATGTCGGTTGAGTGCGGTTTGGTCAGCCAGTGCTGAGAACAGTGTGAGGTCCCTGAACAAGACAGGACAAACATGTGTGTGGTCAGCGTCTCACCTGTGGGCTGGTGTGCAGAGAGAGCAGCGTCAGGACACGTGACAGCAGGGAGATTTGTGGTTAATGCCCATTTCAGTCCCTCTGTCCTTTGTAGCTGCCCTGTGGGGCAGCATCCGTTTTCGGGGCTCCAAGGTAGGACGGCCATTGGGTGGATGGACCCAGCCCTTACCTGGCAACCATGTGGCTCTCTCAGTTGCCCATGAACTTTAAGGTCCCTCCATGTCCCTCCATGACTGAAGCTCATGTCCTGGCAGCTCAGGTGTGCAGGGCCTGGTGCACAGGGCACCGTGAGTGGACATGGAGGAAATAGTGTCATAGACGGACACAGAGAAGTTACTGTCCCGACAGCCTCTGAGCATCTGCGTGGTGACAGCTGTGAGGCCTCAGCCCTCCTGGGGGACGGAGACTCAGGTGTGTTGGAGGAGGGACCCTCACCTGGGCCCATCTTCCTGGGAGTCACTCAGATGTGAACTAAGGAGAAGGAGAACAGAGAATAAGGGGGTTTATATTGAGAGGAGGGGGTGGGGTTCGTGCATCTTTTGTCATGGACTTTAAAATAGGGAGAAAACTGTGCTCAGCGTCGCGCCTGCTGCGGCCTGTGGGGACGTGGGTGTCGGGACGCCTGAGGGGGCCCAGGGCAGGATGCAGACGGGCTGCCCAGACCCAGCCCTGGCGCTGATCGTGTCCTTCACTCCTGGGCTTTCGGGCTGGCTGGGCCGGGAGAGGCGGAGGAGGAGAGAGACCCAATCTCCGCTCTGGGGCGGGAGGGCTGCGCCTCATGACGCCTGTTTCCTGGCCGGTCCGTGTGAAGGTGAACGTCAGAGGGAGGGTTGGACACAACCTGGGGTGTCCAGGCCCCGCACGTCCTCTCCCCGGGGGGAGTCTCGGGGGACGCGGGAGAAGAGAAAGGAGTCTCAGGGGAAACAGGCTCCTGCTCCCCGCGGGCGTGTCTGTGAGTCAGGAGAGTCTCCGCGTCCCCGGAGTTGGGTTCTCTGGACTCTTGGGGGGACAGTTCCAAGCGTGGGGGGCAGGAGGAACCCCAGGGACGCGCAGAGCACTTTAGCGACGACATTGCAAAGAATTAGAGCAGAAATTCCCTCAATAGGGGAATGAAAGCCACTTGCACAGATGTTCTGAGAACGGCAGGTGACACCCCCACACCAGCCCCACGTCCACGGGAGAAGCTGAGTCTCCCTCTCAGGCCAGAGGGGACGGGACGGCACGTCCACGGTCTCCTGTCCCTCAGCCTCGTCCTGGGCGTCCCCACGGGAGCGTCTGGGTGAGAAAAGACTCCAAGGAACCAGACTGACCCCACACACCGTGGCCGTCACCCCACAGAGGACATGCTCACCCCCAGGGAGACCCGGGGATTCCACCAGAGGAAACTGTCGAGCATCACAGTGACATCCTCGTGGGGCAGGAGAAGGAGGAACACACAGAACACGGGGAATTCTGCTTGCGGGCAGCCTGTCCGGAGACAGGGAAGGCGGAGAACACCCCACCTGCCGTCACCCCAGAACAAGGAGACCCCGGGTGACATGGGGGGCAGGACCCCCACAAGGAAATGGTGAGACTCTGTCGTGAGGACGTAAGAGACGAGGCCTGGAGCATCCTGGGCCCTGCGACGAGCACTGACTGCGTGGAAAGGGCCCCAGCCCCCGTGCGCTCCGGGGACCACTGCAGTCTCTGTGAGGGCACAGTGGCCCCTTGACAGGACACAGAAAGACAATTGTCACTTCACAGGGGCAGAGGAGGCTTGGAAGAGGCCAAACCCTCTTGAGAGAAAGAGAAAATAAAGGCCTCCCCGGGAGACACAGAGATGGAATCATCCTGAGTCAGGATGGAAGAGGGAGCAGCGTCCGTGGGCACAGGACCCCAAAGTCTGCACTGTCCCCCCGTTCCTGAAACACAGTGTCCTTCTTCACAGGATGCAGCAAAAGCAGTAATAAGAGGAAAATATATAGCAATAGAAGCTCACATCGAAAAACAAGAAAGAACTCAAAGAAACAACCTAATCTCGAAGCTCAAAGATCTAGAAAAAGAACAACAAAAAAACCCCAAAACCAGTAGAAGAAAAGAAATAATAAAAACCAAAGCAGAAATAAATGAAATTGAAACTAAAAAACAATCCAAAATATCAATGAAAACAAGAGCTAGTTCTTCAAAAAACTCAGTAAAATAGACAAATTCCTAGCCAGGCTCACAAAGGAAAAAAGGGAGAAAGCACAAATAAACAGGATCATCAATGAAAGAGGAGAAATCACAACGGACACAGCAGAAATCAAAAGAATAATCAGTAACTACTATGAACAGTTATATGGAAACAAGTTCAACAATCTAGAGGAGATGGACAAATTCCTACAAGTCTACAATCACCCAAAGCTAGATAAAGAAGAAATAGAACACCTAAACAGGCCAATTACAAGCAGCAAATTTGAAATGGTAATCAAAAACCTTCCCAAAAACAAAAGCCCAGGACCTGATGGATTTACACATGAATTCGACCAACATTCAGAGACGAATTAGTGCCTATCCTTCACAAACTCTTCCAAAAAATTGAGAAGGAAGGGACAATACCAAACACGTTCTATGAAGCCAATATTACACTAATACCAAAACCGAACAAGGACAACACAAAAAAGGAAAACTATAGGCCAATCTCCCTAATGAACACTGATGCAAAAATCCTCAATAAAATTTCAGCTATCAGAATCCAACAATGTATCCATAAGATAATTCACCACGACCAAGTTGGATTCATTCCAGGGGCACAAGGATGGTTTAACATCCGAAAATCAATCAACGTTATCCAACACATCAACAAAAAGAAATATAAAAACCATATGATAATATCAATAGATGCTGAGAAAGCTTTCGATAAAGTGCAACACCCATTCATGATAAAAGCCCTTGAAATTCTTGGGATACAAGGAACATACCTCAACATCATAAAGGCCATCTATGACAAGCCAACAGCCAGTATCATTCTCAATGGCGAAAAGCTGAAAGCAATTCCATTAAGATCTGGAACAAGACAAGGATGTCCACTCTCACCACTGCTTTTCAATATAATACTGGAAGTCCTAGCCAGAGCAACAAGACAAGAGAAAGACATCCAAGGAATCCAAATAGGAAAAGAAGAAGTCAAACTATCACTATTTGCAGATGATATGATAATATACATAGAGAACCCCAAAAAATCCACGAAAAACTAATTCAACTCATCAATCAGTTCAGTAAAGTGACAGGATACAAAATCAACACGCAAAAGTCAGTAGCCTTCCTATACACAAACAATAAATCTGAAGAAGAAGAAATAAATAAACAAATCCCTTTTATTATCGAAACAAAAAAAATCAAATATTTGGGAATACATCTAACAAAAGAGGTAAAGGACCTATACAAAGAAAACTATAAAACACTGTTAAAAGAAATAGAAGAAGACACAAAGAAATGGAAAGACATCCCCTGCTCATGGATTGGGAGAATAAACATTATTAAAACGGCCATCCTACCAAAAGCAATCTACAGATTCAATGCTATTCCAATCAAAATTTCAATGTCATTCTTCAAAGAAATAGAACAATTATTGATGAAATTCATATGGAATCACAAAAAACCCCGAATAGCCAAAGCTCTCCTGAAAAAAAAAGAAGGAAATGGAGGCATCACACTCCCAGACTTCAAACTATACTACAAAGCCATAATCATCAAAACTGCATGGAATTGGAACAAGAACAGACACATGGACCAATGGAACTGAACAGAAAATCCAGAAATAAACCCACAGATTTACGGTCAACTAATCTTTGACAAGGGAGCAAAGACTATGCATTGGAGCAAAGAAAGTTTGTTCGATATATGGTGCTGGGAAAACTGGGTCGCTACATGCAAAAGAATGAAGCTTGACTATTACCTCACACCATGCACAAAAACCAACTCAAATGGGATTAAAGAACTAGACATAAGACCTGAAACCATAAAATATATAGAAGGAAATATAGGCGAAACACTACGTGATCTGCACATCAAAGACATCTTTACAGACACATCACCCAAAGCAGTGATAGTGAAAGCAAAGATAAACAGCTGGGACTACATCAAATTAAAGAGCTTCTGCACAGCAAAAGAGACAATAACAAAAACAAAGAGAAACCCCACCAACTGGGAGAACATTTTTGCACCCAACACTAATGGTAAAGGACTGATCACAAAAATCTGCAAAGAGCTGATGAGACTCAACAACAACACAGAAAATAATCCAGTCAAAAAATGGGCAGAAGAGCTAAAAAGAAACTTCTCTGAAGAGGAAATGCAAATGGCCAACAGGCATATGAAAAAATGTTCAACATCACTTGTCATCAGGGAAATGCAGATCAAAACTACCATGAGATACCATCTCACATCAGTGAGAATGGCACATATTAAGAAAACTAGCAACAACAAATGTTGGCGAGGGTGTGGAGAAAAAGGAACTCTCCTGCACTGCTGGTGTGAGTGCAAACTGGTCCAACCACTGTGGAGAGCTGTGTGGAGATTTCTGGACCTACTAAACATAGAGCTTCCATAGGATCCAGCAATTCCACTCCTAGGGATTTACCCAAAGGACACAGAAACATCAATTCCAAAGAGCACCTGCACCCCTATGTTTCTAGCAGCACTGTTTACAATAGCTAAGCTTTGGAAACAACCCAAATGCCCAAAAATAGATGACTGGATCAAGAAGATGTGGTACATATACACCATGGAATATCACTCAGCATTCAAAAAAGATAAACACATGCAATTTGCAGCAACATGGATGGCGCTGGAAGGGATCATGCTCAGCGAAATAAGCCAAAAAGAAAAAGAAAAATCCCGGAAAGTCTCACTCATAGCAGGAATCTAGAAAACTTGAATAAGGGACCAGGAAAATGAATAACTATATGAAAGTGAAAATCAAAATCAACAAAAAACTATGAACCAGAGACACTTTTTGGGGGGTGGGGGGCTGGAGGGGAGGGATTGGGGTCAGAATGGGGGGGTTGCAATTGAATGGGGAATATAAAAATAAAATTTATTATTAAAAAAAAAAAAAAAGAAAATCCAGGTTCCCTGGTGTCCCCTGAGCCCCCTGGAGTCCTGACCTCACACTGTGGTCCCAGCGCCCCCTGCAGGTACCAGGAACCCCAGCCCCGCCCTCCTGTCCTGCAGGGTCTGTGTCTGGGCCACACCCACACCCTCCCTGTGTACCCCCAGTAATAGTAAGTAACAGACACGTGACAGGTGAGGGTCTCGTCCCTGGGGAGGTCTCACCTGTGCACAGAGTCACCTCCTCCTTGGGGCTCCCCAGGAACGTGGGGAGCGGGAGCCTCTCAGAGAGCAATGGTGTCCTGGGGAGCTGGGGTCTTGCAGAGGGAGCCCCAGACAGGAAGCCCCTGCCCCCCACCCCTGCACCTGCTCCCAGGCTGTGCTCTGAGCTCTGAGCCTCCTGAGCCTCCCGGTGTCCCTGGGCCCCTGGGGTCCTGACATGCCCCAGTGGACCCCAGCCCCGCCCCCCATCCTGCAGGGTTTGTGTCTGGGCTCACACCCGCTCCCCTCACTGTGTCTCCCGCACAGAAATACACGGCCGTGTCCTCGGGCCTCAGGCTGCTCATTTGCAGATACAGCGAGTTCTTGGCGTTGTCTCTGGAGACGGTGAATCGGCCGTTCACGGAGTCTGCATAGTATGTGCTACCACCATTACCATTAATGTATGCAACCCACTCCAGCCCCTTCCCTGGAGCCTGGCGGACCCAACTCATGTCATAGTTGCTGAAGGTGAATCCCGAGGCTTCACAGGCGAGTCTGAGAGACCCCCCAGGCGGCACGAAGTCTCCCCCTGACTCCACCAGCTGCGCCTCACCCTGGACACCTGCAAACACAGACACAGCCCGTCAGGACACGGCTCTCGCCCGCTGCTTCCCCCTCCTGCGCCCCCCTCAGGGATCCTGCCCCCAGGAATCACCCCCTAGAAGCGCCAAGAGCAGCAGCCAGCTCAGCCCACGCTCCATGGCGTCCATGCTGACCCGAGGGGACTCTGGGTGCGGGCTGGGCTCCTGTGCGGGCTGCAGGGCGGGCCGGGCTGGTTTTCAGCAGCAGGGGACGCCCTATTTGCATGTGTCCTGCTATATAGCAGCTCTGGCTGGGTCTGGGCAGAGGAGCCGGGGAGGGTCCTGGGACGTGGCGTCATGACACACGATGAGCAGGTCCCTTATTAGGGCCAGAGCTGCTGACCCTGAGCCCCTGTTACTTGCTGGGACACAGGCCCAGGAGCTGGTGCCCACAAGTGCTCTGTGGGGTCTTTTGTGGAAACAGGACCCATGTGCACTGTGGGGTGAGTGGAGGTTGTGCAGCCAGTGCTGAGAACAGTGTGAGTTTCCTGAACATGAGGGGACGGAGGTCTGTGTGGTCAGCGTCTCACCTGTGGGCAGGTGTGCACAGGGAGCAGTGTCAGGACACGTGACAGCAGGGAGGTGTGTGGTTAATGCCCATTTCAGTCCCCTGCATGCAGTGGGGATCCCATGGTCAGCTGTGATGTGGGCGGGTAAAGAAGGGGGAGGGGTCAGGGACTGTCAGGGGGCAGAGCTGCTTCCCCTGGATATGGGGTGACGCTTGCTTTGGCCTTGTTGGGCTTCTCTGGAGGGGCCTGGGGTTGGGTGATGAGGATTAGGATGAGCACATCTGGGGTCTCTCAGGTGAGGCTCCTCCTTCCTCTCTGGGTTGGGGCTGGTTTTCGAGCATCACAGTGACATCCTCGTGGGGCAGGAGAAGGAGGAACACACAGAACACGGGGGAATTCTGCTTGCGGGCAACCTGTCAGGAGACAGGGAAGGCAGAGAACACCCCACCTGCCGTCACCCCAGAACAAGGAGACCCCGGGTGACATGGGGGGGCAGGACCCGCACAAGGAGACGGTGAGACTCTGTCGTGAGGACGTAAGAGATGAGGCCTGGGGAGTCCTGGGCCCTGCGAAAAGCCCTGAGCGCGTGGAAAGGGCCCCGGCCCCCGTGCGCTCCGGGGACCACTGCAGTCTCTGTGAGGGCACAGTGGCCCCTGGACAGGACACAGAAGGACAATTGTCCCTTCACAGGGGCAGAGGAGGCTTGGAAGAGGCCAAACCCTCCTGAGAGAAAGAGAAAATAAAGGCCTCCCCCGGGGAGACACAGAGCTGGGAACATCCTGAGTCAGCATGGAAGAGGGAGCAGCGTCCGTGGGCACCGGACCCCAAAGTCTGCACTGTCCCCCGTTCCTGAAACACAGTGTCCTTCTTCACGGGACAGGAGCAAAGTTTCGTGAGGTTCAGCGAGAAACACACAAGACACTGAGCAGCAACAGTCCTGGGAACCCGGGAGACTCTGCAGAGAAGGGTCCACCCGAGAGCTCTCGTGGCGGGTGCCCCCGTCACAGACACCAGAGGTCAGGCCAGGAGACCCGGGACCCCCAGTGCTGACCAGGGGCCTTTCAGACAGGGAGTCCATAGGGCCAGGACAGAGACACACACACAGTCCTTAGATCCCCCTCCTGCCATCTCCCAGGGGCCGCCCGCCCAGGCATGTCTGGACTCGTGTCTCCGGACGCGCCCCTCGGCCCTGGCGTCTGTTGCCCACCATTCCCGGGGAGATCTCGCCGCCCAACCAGGACACTGGCTCCTGCCCAGGCATCTGGCCCTGCCGTCACCCACCCCCTGTGCCGGCGAGTGACCATCCACCATGGGCCGTCAGCAGGAGCCAGGCCACCAAGGCTCCCCTGGTTCTGACGGACAGTGGACCCGAGTCCAGCAGTTCCTGGCGCGTGAGCGACACGACTGAAGGCCACGTCCGTGCAGCCCAGCAGCCCGAGACCCACCAACCTGTGGCGCCCCGGAGCAGGGTCAGCCTGCTGCCCCTGGAGGACAGGTATAAAGACCCGAGGCCGGTCATGTCCCTGGACCTCCAGTGCTGACCAGGGGCCTTTCAGACAAGGAGTTGGGTCCAGCCAGACAGGGACACACGCAGAGTCCTCAGACCCCCCCATGCCCGCCAGCTGCCAGGGGACGTCCCCACACGGGGTCAGGGTCAGCTCCCGGGGTTGGATCCAGGATCCTCACTAGGAGTCAACACCGTCCTTCCTGGGGGCCCTGGGGCCTGGTGACAGGGGTGTGGACGCCACGGTGATCTGATCCCACTGGGTCTCGGGACCAGAACAGACAGATTACACTGGGGGAGTGACCCCAGGCTGGACCTGAGGGGAACAGAGGGATGGACACCCACTAGAAGAGGGCAGGGGTCAGCCTGGAGCCTGGTCAAGGCTGAGGTCACGTCCCTGTCCATGTCCCCCCACAGCCATGAGCTGAGTCCAGGGCTGTGAGCTCGGAGCGCCCCCTGGTGGTGGCCTGGGTGCTGCCCCCTCCTGTCCTGCAGGGTCTGTGTCTGGGCCACACCCGCCCCTCCCCGGGTCCCCCCAGTAATAGTAAGTAACAGACACCTGGACAGGTGAGGGTCTCGTCCCTGGGGAGGTCTCACCTGTGCACAGAGAGAATCTCCTCCTCCTTGGGGCTCCCCAGGAATGTGGGGAGCGGGAGCCTCTCAGAGGAGAGCAAAGGTGCCCTGGGGAGCTGGGGTCTTGCAGAGGGAGCCCCAGACAGGAAGCCCCTGCCCCCCACCCCTGCACCTGCTCCCGGGCTGTGCTCTGAGCTCTGAGTCTCCTGGGCCTCCGGGTGTCCCTGGGCCCCTGGGGTCCTGACACGCCCAGTGGACCCCCAGCCCCGCCCCCGTCCTGCAGGGTTTGTGTCTGGGCTCACACCCGCTCCCCTCACTGTGTCTCTCGCACAGAAATACACGGCCGCGTCCTCGGGCCTCAGGCTGCTCATTTGCAGATACAGCGAGTTCTTGGCGTTGTCTCTGGAGACGGTGAATCGGCCCTTCACGGAGTCTGCGTAGCTTGTGCTACCTCCGTTTGGATTAATATCTGCAACCCACTCAAGCCCCTTCCCTGGAGCCTGGTGGAACCAGTCCATGCTATTGCTGCTGAAGGTGAATCCGGAGGCTGCACAGGAGAGTCTGAGGGTCCCCCCAGGCGGCATCAAGTCTCCCCCAGACTCCACCAGCTGCGCCTCACCCTGGACACCTGCAAACACAGACACAGCCCGTCAGGACACGGTTCTCGCCCACTGCTTCCCCCTCCTGCCCCCCCTCAGGGATCCTGCCCCAGGAATCACCCCCTAGAAGCGCCAGGAGCAGCAGCCAGCTCAGCCCACGCTCCATGGCGAGTGTCCGCGTCCGTGCTGACCCGAGTGGACCCTGGGTGCGGGCTGGGCTCCTGTGCGGGCTGCAGGGTGGGCCGGGCTGGTTTTCAGCAGCAGGGGACGCCCTATTTGCATGTGTCCTGCTATATAGCAGCTCTGGCTGGGTCTGGGCAGAGGAGCCGGGGAGGGTCCTGGGACGTGGGGTCATGACACACGATGAGCAGGTCCCTTATTAGGGCCTGAGCAGGTGACACTGAGCCCCTGTTACTTGATGGGACTCAGGGCCAGGTGCTGGTGCTCACACGTGCTCTGTGGGGTGTTCTTTCCTGAGATCTTTATATTTTTAGGGTCAGCCTTTTATTAGATTTGTTTTTGTAGCAACTTTCTCCCATCAGTAGGGATCTGTTTGTGTTCCTGATAGTGTATTTCCTGTTTATCTGTGTTCATATTTGTTGTAGGTCAGATGATTGCAGTAATTTTTTTTCTCGTCACTGGAGCCCGGTCATTGGAGATGTGTGCGATGCCAGTGCTGGGGTGTTCACAGCACAGTCATGGAGGCAGCTCCGTGCTCAGGACAGAGCAGTGGTTCAGGACAACGAGGTGTATTGAGTCAAGTGCTCATCACTCAGCCAGAAGCAAGGATGCTCCTGCCGTCAGCAGAGCCCAGAGAGACACAGAGAGGAGGCTGCACGAGAGCAGGGGGAGGAGGAAGACAAATGCTGGGGGGCCTGATGCCCGTGCGGGTGCAGGGAACTTAGCACAGGGTCAGTCAGAACAACCAACAACACACTCTTGACATCTGGCTGCAGACCTGGGGCCAGCCGAGGGATGGAGGGTGGGGTGTGCGGAAGGAGATGGAGCCTGGATTGGGGTTGGTGTTGCTGGTGTCTGGAGGTGGACAGGGTTGAGAGGACACGATTAGAGATTTGAACATACGACCTGGGACAGGTACAAATATGGGAACAAGTTGCCCTGCTGAGCAGGGACATGCGCAGAAGCAGCACCTCCTCAGGGAGCAGGAGTCGGTTCTGGGAAGAAGTTCTGTTTGCAGAACCTCTGCTGTCCTGGACTCCCTGTGCAGAGTCAACAGGGGCTCCAACCACTCCAGCTCCCTGCAGGGCAGCAGCTCCCGACAGCTGACGTCGTGTCCGTGGGTCTGTCCTGGGCTTGTCTCTGTCCCTGGTCCTCGTGGCCTGCTCTGTCCTCAGCCCCTGGGGTCCTCCTCCCGGAGCTGTGCAGAGGCTGAGCGGGGCTGGGCCAGGCTCCTGCCTCGTCCCTCAGGGTGTGCTGACCTGGGCCTGGTCTCTCCTCGGGGCTCTGGAGTGAGTCTGTCTCCACCCCAGAGGAGAAGCTGCGGGTGTCGTTGTCTGAGCATTAAATCATCCCCCGGGGACCATCCCGGGGTCACATCCTTCAGTCCTTGCACCCTTGCGTGTGGGCATCACTCCACATGGTCAGTTTTATTCCATCTGTTACTATCACTTGTGCTGCTGCTGTCAGAGGCGGTTGCTGGCGTCTCTCAGGCACTGAGGTTGCTCCTAGAAACAGCCCCCATGTGCTCCGGGGACCACTGCAGTCTCTGGGAGGGCACAGTGGCCCCTTGACAGGACACAGAAAGACAATTGTCACTTCACAGGGGCAGAGGAGGCTTGGAAGAGACCAAACCCTCTTGAGAGAAAGAGAAAATAAAGGCCTCCCCGGGGAGACACAGAGCTGGGAACATCCTGAGTCAGCATGGAAGAGAGAACAGCGTCCCTGGGCACCGGACCCCAAAGTCTGCACTGTCCCCCGTTCCTGAAACACAGTGTCCTTCTTCCCGGGACAGGAGCAAAGTTTCGTGAGGTTCAGCAAGAAACACACAAGACACTGAGCAGCAACAGTCCTGGGAACCCGGGAGACTCTGCAGAGAAGGGTCCACCCGAGAGCTCTCGTGGCGGGTGCCCCCGTCACAGACACCAGAGGTCAGGCCGGGAGACCCGGGACCCCCAGAGCTGACCAGGGGCCTTTCAGACAGGCAGTCGGGTCCGGCCAGGACAGAGACACACGCAGAGTCCTCAGACCCCCGTCCCGGCCACCTGCCAGGGTCTCTCCAAACACGGGTTCAGGGTTCAACTCCCGGGGCCTGGATCCAGGACACTTGGTCAGGAGTCCCTATCAGGATTCCTGGGGGCCTTGGCACCTGTGACAGGGGTGTGCACCGCATGGTGATGTGATCCAACTGGGTGTCAGAACCAGAACAGCAAATCAGTTGTTCTGACACATTTTAAAGGTGCAAATGTAATTCAACAGATTACAGTGGGGGGAGTGACCCCAGGCTGGACCTGAAGAGGACAGACAGAAGGACACTCATCAGGAGAGGGCAAGGATGGCCTGGAGTGCGGGTCAAAACTGGAGGTCACATCCTGTCCATGTCAGCAGACGTGGGGATGGTGCTCACACGTGCTCTGTGGCGTGGTGACAGCTGTGAGGCCTCAGCCCTTGTGGGGGACGGAGCATCCGTGACCAGCCACCGCCTGTGGGATGCTCAGGGCGACACGCCGAGGCCCTTCCTGGGAGGTCGGGAGCGAGACAGGGACGTCCTCTCTCCCCGGCCCTTCAGGACACTGGGGCAGAAGACACGGGTCTGTGGGCGTCCAGCAGACACGATCCTCCGCGCAGGGAGAGCAAAAGCTCCCCGAGAGGCGATGGTCAGATCCTGAAGGGCCCCGCGGGGGCGGGATGCAGGGTGAGCACAGGCCCCAGAGGCGCCACCCCGGGGCGCGCGTGAGTGGGAGGGGAGGGTCCAGCTCCGGTCACGGTCTCGCCTGAGGAGGAGATTCCCGGGAGCCAGCGGGGCCAGGCGGGGAGGACAGTGCCGTGACCACGTCAGCCCGTCACGCACAGACACGCACAGGACAGAGAGACATGGATGCGCTCGTGACTCGTGCGGGGGCAGATTCGTGTTATTATTATGGCCACGCGGCGCCCCTGTGGGTTCCCGGCCGTATCTGAGAACACAGAGCACCGTGGACAGGGCACAGAGCAGTTATCCAGTGTCCAGGGAGGGCCTCGCTGGTGGCGCAAGGGGTTGAGCACAGCACTGTGAAGCTGGCACAGCCTCTGCTGCATGAGTTTGATTCCCGGCTGGCCAGAGAGAAACCCACATGGCGCAGCAGACCTCTCCTGTCTCCCCGCTGCTCCCCTCAGCAGTGTCTCTCACTCAGGCTGCCTGTTCTGCTCCCCACTCTGTCTCTGGTGGATCCTCTCACCCCCGCATCTCTGGCCTGTGCCCAGGTCTTGTGTGCATAAATAAATACATCTTTAGAAAACAGTACAAGGATCCACAAAGGCCATGAGGAGAGAAAACAATCTCGAGAGACGAGAAGACACTAAAGGCCTCCCCGGGAGAAAAAGAGCTGGACATTCCACACTCACGCCAGAGGGGGGAGCTTTGTTCCTGGACCCATAACTGGAAGATCCACAGACTTACCGTGTCCCCATAAAATGCACCAGAACCTCACAGAAATGGAGCAAAGTTTGAATAAAGTTTATCCAAAACACACAAGACACTGAGCAGCAACAGTCCTGGGAACCCGGGAGACTCTGCAGAGAAGGGTCCACCCGAGAGCTCTCGTGGCGGGTGCCCCGTCACAGACACCAGAGGTCAGGCCAGGAGACCCGGGACCCCAGAGCTGACCAGGGGCCTTTCAGACAGGGAGTCGGGTTGGGCCAAGACAGAAACACATACAGAGTCCTCAGACCCCCGTCCCCACCAGCTGCCAAGGGACTGTCCCCACATGGGTCCAGGCTTCAGCTCCTGGGGCCTGGATCCAGGATTCTCGGTCAGGAGTCAACACTGGACTTCCTGCGGGCGCCTTGGAATGGTGACAGGGGTGTGGACACCATGGTGATCTGACCAACTGGGTCTCAGAGCAGATCAGACAATCAGTTGCTCTAACACAATTTCAAAGTCACAGATGTTATCAACAGATTGTAAAGGGGGGTCCCCAGGAAAGGTGGGGGTTCCAGGTTCACTGCCCCACCCAAGGGAGGGTGGCGCAAGCAGGGAGAGAAGAAGCTGAAGAGGAGACTGAGGAAGGAAGGAAGCAGGATGGAGCCAGGAGACCTGGAGGAGGCGCGTGGAGCCAAGAGACACGTGAAGAAACTGTGCTTGTCTTTTGGTCGTGGACGGGGGGACACAGATGTGGGTGAGACCCGTGGGGAGGTGACCATGGCAGCTTTTATCTGGATGTTGATTTTGCTCTTTTCCTTCCGGGCTTGTCTGGTTGTTTTTGACCCTTTTCTGTGGGTCCCCCTGGAAGATGCTTTGGACTTGGGGCAGCTTTGGGGCCTTGCTCTGGGCCAAACCCCTTTGGATGGACTTTTACCCACGAGGGCACGGGTCATTTGGGTGCTTGATTTAGAAACTAGACTCTTTGCCTTTCCTGTGTTGTTTCCTAATTGTATTAAAGTTCCTTCCCATGAAAGTCTCCCATGTTTTGTGTTGACACAGCTGATGGCAGAACCCATTTAGAATAGGCAGGTTTGCAGGGTTTGGCCTGCCCCTCTCCCTGCCCTGTAAGAATAGCACTGGGGGTGTGACCTAGGCTGGACCCAAGGACAGTGGGGATGGACACCCACTAGGAGAGGGCAGAGGTCAGACTGGACAGCGGGTCAAGCCTGGAGGTCACTCCCTGTCCATGTCCTCCCACAGCCATGAGCTGAGTCCAGGGCCCTGAGCTCGGAGCGCCCCCTGGTGGTGGGACTGGGTGCTGCCCTGCCCCCCTTTTGCTCATCATGTCTTATGACCCCAAAGTCCCCAGGACCCTCCTCAGGCTTTATGACCCCAGACTCCAGCCAGAGCTGCTATATAGCAGGACACATGCAAATATGGCCGTCACCGGGGTTTTCTTATTGGACACTAAGCACTCGAATCTGTGGGGTCCATGTCTGCAAATGGACAGACCATGTCAGTGATGCAACAGCTTCTCAGGAGACCTCAGGGATTCACCCCTGAGACCCCGTCACCTGCAGACTGATGGAGCATCCCCTGTGTGAGAACAGCTGAGGGGTCTAACTCTGGGGAGGTCTCACCTGTGCACAGAGAGTCATCTCCTCCTTGTGGCTCCTAGGAATGTGGGGAGCAGGAACCTCTCAGAGGAGAGCAATGGTGCCCTGGGGACCTGGGGTCTTGCAGAGGGAGCCCCAGACAGGAAGCCCCTGCCCCCCCACCCCTGCACCTGCTCCCGGGCTGTGCTCTGAGCTCTGAGCCTCCTGGGCCTCCGGGTGTCCCTGGGCCCCTGGGGTCCTGACAAGCCCCAGTGGGCCCCCAGCCCCGCCCCCCGTCCTGCAGGGTCTGTGTCTGGGCTCACACCCGCTCCCCTCACTGTGTCTCTCGCACAGAAATACACGGCCGTGTCCTCGGGCCTCAGGCTGCTCATTTGCAGATACAGCGAGTTCTTGGCGTTGTCTCTGGAGATGGTGAATCGACCCTTCACGGAGTCTGCGTAGTATGTGCTGCCACTACTAGGATAAATTTGTGCAACCCACTCAAGCCCCTTCCCTGGAGCCTGGCGGACCCAGTTCATGTAGGCATTACTGAAGGTGAATCCGGAGGCTGCACAGGAGAGTCTGAGGGACCCCCCAGGCGGCACCAAGTCTCCCCCAGACTCCACCAGCTGCGCCTCACCCTGGACACCTGCCAACACAGACACAGCCCGTCAGGACATGGCTCTAGGCCTCTGCATCCCCCTCCTGCCCCCCCATCCTCAGGGATCCGGCCCCAGGAATCACCCCCTAGAAGCGCCACGAGCAGCAGCCAGCTCAGCCCACGCTCCATGGCGAGTGTCCGCGTCCGTGCTGACCCGAGTGGACCCTGGGTGCGGGCTGGGCTCCTGTGCGGGCTGCAGGGCGGGCCGGGCTGGTTTTCAGCAGCAGGGGACGCCCTATTTGCATGTGTCCTGCTATATAGCAGCTCTGGCTGGGGCTGGGCAGAGGAGCCGGGGAGGATCCGGGGACCTGGGGTCATGACACACGATGAGCAGGTCCCTTATTAGGGGCCAGAGCTGGTGACCCTGAGCCCCTGTTACCTGCTGGGACACAGGCCAGGTGTTGGTGCTCACACGTGCACTGCGGGGTCTTCTGTGGAAACGGGACCCGTGTGCACTGTGGGGTGCCGGAAGCCAGCTCCAGCAAACTGTTGTGTCAGGGTCCCTGTAGGAAATGATGGCGCCCGCGACTTGAGCTAGAAGGGATGGGGCAATGAGGAGACACTGACACAGATCAAGGGGCAAGTGTCATCTGCCGAGGGTCTCAGCTGTTCTTTATTATCCATCTGGAGTGAGCAGCCCTGGGAGTCATAACAGGAGCTTCCAAGTAAATGAAAAGGACTCACCAGGGAGGCATTTTTTTTCAAAACGGGCCAACCTGGCCTGGGGACCTGTGACCCCTTGCTGAGGTGATAATGGCCATTTCACTTCCTTCTGAAGGTGAACACAGTGACCACAAAAATGTCCACTAGCAGTCATTCATCTTCCAGTGCCCAGTGATCCTTCTGTTCATGCTAAGAAACAGCAAAACCACAAAAACCTTATATGATTAAAACTAATACCTTTGTAACCGCTAAATTACTAATGAATCAAAATTTATAAAATTCCTAAATCTTACACATTAAAAACATCATCCCCTTATATATTGGTATCAAGTGCAATGACTGCTGAAATCAAAAAACTTCTTATTCCTGTAACTAATCTATTCTGATTTAATAAAAGTAGTAAAAAAGTTAAAAACCCAAGAATCCCAGGGCCGCGTGAGTGACACGAAGCCTCCGCTAACCCCAAGCTTCAAAGAGCAACAAAGCAAAGGGAAACGCCTTCTCCTTTCTCAAGGCTGTGTTTTCACCTGTTACCCCGGATTCTCTCGTCCATGAACGGCTGAGTCTCACTCTAGCTGCCGTCTCTCTCTCTGGACGCCTGTCCCGATGGCCTCTGTCTTACAAGACTGCGATCACGCATCCAGGACTTGGCCGGGAGGGTCACGGCCTTCAGCTCCCAGGAGATGTCAGGTGTGGCCTCTCCCCTGTCATCACGAAACCCAACTCCGAGTCCCTGCCTGCAGGCAGAGTCTATTAACCCTTTAAAAATGAGGGCCTCCCCGGGGGCGCAGCGGTTGAGCTCTGGGTTGTGAAGCTGCCCGCAGCCTCTGCGGTGCCAGTTCGATCCCCGGCTGCTCCCCGGCCACCAGGGGAGGGTCCCACATGGCACGCAGACCTCTCCTGCCGCCCGCTGCTCCCCTCAGCAGTGTCCTTCGTCAGTCTGCCTGTTCTCTTCCCCGCTCTGGCTCTGGTGAATCCTCTCACCCTCCTGAGCTTCTGACTGTACCCAGTGCTTGTATAAATAAATAAAAATAAGTCTTTAAAAAAATAAAACTAAAAAATAAAAACGTACTGTTTGCATCACGCAGCGCCGCGGTTGTCCAGTTCCTTGTTCAGTATTTGGTCTCACGCCATTGGCAGCTTTACGTGTATTTCAGCAATGGCCACCTGCGTGGACGCCAGCCATGAGCACATGAGAAGAATCTACCGGGGTCAGCCAACGAGATTCCTGACTTCAGGGGTCACCCCAGGCCCGGACCTTTGGCAGACACATGAGTAGCCTGGCCCTCGCCGCGGGGGGTGTGGGGTTGCTCAGCCAGTGCTGAGGACAGTGGGAGGGCCCCGAACACAAGAGGAGGGAGCTCTGTGTGGGCAGCGTCTGACCTGTGGGCAGGTGTGCGCGGGGAGTGGCTTCCGACTCGTGAGAGCAGGGAGGTGTGTGGTGAATGCCCGTTTCAGTCCCTCTGCCCCGAGTGGCTGCCCTGAGGGGGTGGCGTCCAGATTTCGGGACCCTGAGCCAGGACGGCACTGGGTGGATGGACCCTGCCCATCCGTCTACACTTGGTGTCCTCCGCCCCCTGCTTGCCAACCATGTCGCCTCTCTCAGTGCCCATGACCTTTAAGGCCCCCCAAAAATCTCCATGACGGAAGCTCATGTCCTGGTAGCTCAGGTGTACAGGGCCTGGTGCACAGGGCACCGTGAGTGGACATTGAGGAAATAGTGTCATAGACGGACACAGAGAAGTTACTGTCCCGACAGCCTCTGAGCATCTGTGTGGTGACAGCTGTGAGGCCTCAGCTCTCGTGGGTGACAGCGACTCAGGTGTGTGTGTGGGGGAGGGACCCTCACCTGGGCCCATCTTCCTGGTGGATCAATCAGATGCAAACTAAGGAGAAGAGAGGACAGAGAAATTATATAAATGAAATATTTTATGTCTGGTCAAGGGGGAATGACATTCCTGGTATATTTCGATGACAGATTCTCTAACTGGGAGAAAAACGTGTATCTCAGCAGCCAAGTCCTGCCGAGGCCTTTCTTAGGGGATCGGTCTGGACGCCGCGAGGGTCAGAGGGCAGGGTCTGGAAGGTGCTGACCGGAGCCACCACTGCTTGAGGTTCTGTCCCTGCGTCCCTTGGCGTCCAGCCAGGCCGGTCTTGCAGTTCCGGAGAGAGAAGGAAACACAGATTCTCTGCAGCTTGGACAGGGCCGGGCCTCACGGGACCTGTCTCTGGGGCACAGTCGGCGTTTCCCTGAGAGTCCGCGGGAGGATGGACACAAGCTGAGGGACCCGTCGCTGAGCATCCTTCCCAGGACGACAGGAGTTTGTTTCGGGAAAGTGGAGAAAGACGAACCCCTCCCAGGAGGCAGCTTGTCCCGACGCACCTCATGACCCGTGTGAGGAATGATGCGTCTCCCTCCCGCAGCCCCGGTCTCTGCACTCCCCGGGGCCAGAGTCAAGCCTGGGGGCAGAGAGGATCCCAGAGACAACCAGGAGGTTCTGGAGACGATGTTGGTACAATCCAGGGTGGTTATTCTGCAAATCTGGAATTAGAGGAACTAGATGAATATTTTGAAAGTTGAGGGTGAGAAACCCTCAGCCACCGCCACATTCACGGTGAAAAGCTGAAATGTCCCCACTAAGACCAGGGACAAGACGGGCGTCCACGTCACCTCGGACACTCACCGTCGTCCTGCACGTCCACAGGAAGCATCTGGGCAGGAAAAGACCAAAAGGATCTGACCTCGGAGAGGAAGTCAAGGGTCACCACTCCCAGCTGAGAGGCTCGTGTGCTCAGAGAATCCAGAAGATTCTACACAGAGAACGTCTGGAATCACCAGTGGGCACAGCCAGGGGAGCGGGTCCAGAGTGGACACACAGAACCCCACGGCGTTCCTGCCTGGGAGCAGCACGTCAGGGGAAGTGAGCGTCCGGGTCCAGTGACACTCTCGCCCTCAGGAAGGAACCCCGGGGAGTGACCTGAGCAGGGGGGACGGAGGTGCAGTGCAGACTCGACACTGTGCAGTGGACACGAAAGACCACACAGGACATGCTGAGGCGTCCCGGCTCTGGGGGGAGTCGACATCATTGAAATGCCGCGTCACCCAAAGCCATTCACAGATTTAATGCATCACCTAGGACAGCACGTGTGACCTTGAAAGGAAACAAGAAGCAGTTGTGGACCCTGAAGTGTCTTGAAGAGCAGAAAAAACCTTGAGAGAAAATTAGAAAAATGAGGGAATCGCACGGGGAGACAAGTGGCTGGACACGTTCCTGTCCCCCCGCTCGGAAGAGTGAGCACTGACCCCACAGTCCGCAGACCCACTGCACCCCGATGCCACAGCGTCATTCCCAGCAGGTCACAGTTTCGTGAGGTTCAGCGAGAAACACACAAGACACTGAGCAGCAACAGTCCAGGGAACCCGGGAGACTCTGCAGAGAAGGGTCCACCCGAGAGCTCTCGTGGCGGGTGCCCCCGTCACAGACACCAGAGGTCAGACCAGGAGACCCGGGACCCCAGAGCTGACCAGGGGCCTTTCAGACAGGGAGTCGGGTTGGGCCAAGACAGAAACACATACAGAGTCCTCAGACCCCTGTCCCTGCCAGCTGCCAGGGGACCGTCCCCACATGGGGTCAGGGTCAGCTCCTGGGGCCTGGATCCATGACAGTTGGTCAGGAGTCCGCACCAACTTCCTAGGGGCCCCTTGGACCCTGTGATGGGGGTGTGGACACCACAGTGATCTGATCGCACTGGGTCTCACACCAGAACAGACAATCAGTTGTTCTGACACATTTCAAAGGTACAGACGTTATTTGACAGATTGCACTGGGGGAGTGACCCCAGGCTGGACACAAGGACAGTGGGGATGGACACCCATTAGGAGAGGGCAGGGGTCGGCCTGGAGGGCAGTTCAAGGCTGGAGGTCCCGTCCCTGTCCATGTCCTCCCACAGCCATGAGCTGAGTCCAGGGCTGTGAGCTCAGGGCGCCCCCTGGTGGTGGGCCTGGGTGCTGCCCCCTCCTGTCCTGCAGGGTCTGTGCCTGGGCCACACACGCCCCTCCCTGGTCCCCCAGTAATAGTAAGTAACAGACACCTGGACTGGTGAGGGTCTCGTCATTAGGGAGGCATCATCTGTGCACAGAGTCACCTCCTCCTTGGGGCTCCCCAGGAATGTGGGGAGCGGGAGCCTCTCAGAAGACAGCAATGGTGCCCTGGGGGGCTGGGTCTTGCAGAGGGAGCCCCAGACAGGAAGCTCCTGCCCCCACCCCTGCACCTGCTCCTGGGCTGTGCTCTGAGCTCTGAGCCTCCTGGGCCTCCCGGTGTCCCTGGGCCCCTGGGGTCCTGACACGCCCCAGTGGACCCCCCAGCCACGCCTCCCGTCCTGCAGGGTTTGTGTCTGGGCTCACACCCGCTCCCCTCACTGTGTGTCTCGCACAGAAATACACGGCCGTGTCCTCGGGCCTCAGGCTGCTCATTTGCAGATACAGCGAGTTCTTGGCGTTGTCTCTGGAGACGGTGAATCGGCCCTTCACGGAGTCTGCGTAGTTTGTGCTACCACCAGTATAAATTATTCCAACCCACTCCAGCCCCTTCCCTGGAGCCTGGCGGACCCAGCTCATGTGGTAGTTGCTGAAGGTGAATCCGGAGGCTGCACAGGAGAGTCTGAGGGACCCCCCAGGCGGCACCAAGTCTCCCCCAGACTCCACCAGCTGCGCCTCACCCTGGACACCTGCAAACACAGACACAGCCCGTCAGGACATGGCTCTCGCCCACTGCTTCCCCCTCCTGCCCCCCCCCCAGGGATCCTGCCCCCAGGAATCACCCCCTAGAAGGGCCACGAGCAGCAGCCAGCTCAGCCCACGCTCCATGGCGAGTGTCCGCGTCCGTGCTGACCCGAGGGGACCCTGGGTGCGGGCTGGGCTCCTGTGCGGGCTGCAGGGCGGGCCGGGCTGGTTTTCAGCAGCAGGGGACGCCCTATTTGCATGTGTCCTGCTATATAGCAGCTCTGGCTGGGTCTGGGCAGAGGAGCCGGGGAGGGTCCTGGGACGTGGGGTCATGACACACGATGAGCAGGTCCCTTATTAGGGGCAGAGCTGGTGACCCTGAGCCCCTGTTACTTGCTGGGACGCAGGCCCAGGTGCTGGTGCTCACATGTGCTCTGTGGGGTCTTCAGTGAAAACGTGACCCGTGTGCATTGTGGGATGAGTAGGAGTTGCTCAGCCAGTGCCGAGAACAGTGTGAAGTCCCCAAACATCAGCAGAGGATGTTGTGTGGTCAGCGTCTCACCTGTGGGCAGGTGTGCACAGGGCGTGGCTTTAGGACACGTGACAGCAGGGAAGTGTGTGGTTAATGCCCATTTTATTCCCTCTGCCCAGTGTGGCTTCCCTGAGGTGTGGTGTCCGGATTTCGGGGTCCTGAGACAAGACAGTCACTGGGTGGATTGACCATCCCCGTCCGTCAGCACGTGATGTCTCTGCTCCCAACCTGTCCCATCTTTCAGTTTCCCATGACCTTTAAGTCCCGCCTTGTCTCTCCATGACGGAAGCTCATGTCCTGGTAGCTCAGGTGCGCAGGGCCTGGTGCACAGGGCAGCGTGAGTGGACATTGAGGAAATAGTTTCATAGATGGACACAGAGAAGTTACTGTCCCGACAGCCTCTGAGCATCTGCGTGGTGACAGCTGTGAGGCCTCAACCCTTGTGGTGGACGTAGACACAGGTGTGTGTGGGGGAGGGACCCTCACCTGGGCCCATCTTCCTGGGGGATCATTCGAATGTAAACTAAGGAGGAGGTGAGGACACAGAAACCTGGGAAATGAAATATTTTAGGCACTTGACAAGGGTAACTAGCATTTATTGTATTTAATTGCTGCCTCAGCTTTTCACATGTGGAGGAAAACACGTGTCACCGCAACTCACTTCCTGCTGAGGCCTCTGTTCAGGGCCTGGGAGGGACTCGGTGAGGGTGAGAAGGATTTGGAGGGTGTGACCGGGATGAGCTCTGCTTGGGGTCCTGTCCCTGGTGTCCAGTCAGGCTGGCCTTGGGGCGAGGGAGAGAGATGAAGGGAATGAACTGCTCTGCACGTGGCGGGGGGGCTGTGCTCCTGGAACCTGGTCTCCCCGTCAGGGTCGTCTGAGTGGGGATCCGGGAGGGATCAGACACCCCTGAGCCTCTCGTCCCTGCACGTGTCTCTCCAGAAGGAGTCGAGTCAGGGCTGCGTCGTGGAGAGAGAAACCTCGTCCCCGGAGGAACGGGACCTGGTGACACCATCCGTGTGTCCTGACCCGGAAGCCGCGTCTCCACCGTCCTCCTGATTCCAGCTCCCCAGACCCTCCCGGGGCAGGTTCAAGCGCGAGGGCAGAGACGAAGCTCAGAGACAACCAGAAAGTCTCGGTGATGGTCACAAAGATCAGAGCATTTTCCTCCAAAGCTGGAATGAATGACGTGCAGAGGTGGAGTGAGCTCCGCACCCGCCACCCCACAGCCACCGTCACGGCAAGAGGGAAAAGCTGAGACAGTCACGCGAAGCTCAGGAATAAGACACGGACGGGTCACGGTCACGGGGGTCACTCAGCTCCGTCCCGGACGCCCCACCCGAAGATAATCGGAAAGAAAAGTCCACGGGGATCGACACTGGACACAGACAACACAAAAAAGAGAATCACAGGCCCAGAGCCCTCGTGATCACTGAGGGGAACATCCTCCCAACGTCCTCGCCAGCAGGACCCGACCTGCGTCCCAGGGACCGTCCCCAGGATCACGGGGACTCCTCCTGGGCACGGGGCTGGTGCCACAGCCGAGAGAGCATCAGTGTATCCAACACGGCAACAAAGAGGAACACGGAACCCCAGGATCACATCAACAGACGCTGGAAAGCGCTCGACACAGTCCAACCCCCATGTATGGTGCAGGCCCTGGACGCCCTCGGGGGAGGAACAGACCTTCACACGGTGAGAGCATCCGTGACCAGCCACCGCCTGTGGGATGCTCAGGGCGACACGCCGAGGCCCTTCCTGGGAGGTCGGGAGCGAGACAGGGACGTCCTCTCTCCCCTGCCCTTCAGGAAACTGGGCAGAAGACCCGGGTCTGTGGGCGTCCAGCGGACACGATCCTCCGCGCAGGGAGAGCAAAAGCTCCCCGAGAGGCGATGGTCAGATCCTGAAGGGCCCCGCGGGGGCGGGATGCAGGGTGAGCACAGCCCCCAGAGGCGCCACCCCGGGGCGCGCGTGAGTGGGAGGGGAGGGTCCAGCTCCGGTCAAGCTCTCACCCGAGGGGGAGATTCCCGGGAGCCAGCGGGGCAGGCGGGGAGGACAGTGCCGTGACCACGTCTGCCCGTCACGCACAGACACGCCCAGGAAAGAGAGACATGGACGCGCTCGTGGGCTCTGCGGGGGCAGATTCGTGTTATTATTATGGCCACGCGGTGCCCCTGTGGGTTCCTGGCCGTGTCCGAGAACACAGAGCACCGTGGACAGGGCACAGAGCAGTTATCCAGTGTCCAGGGAGGGCCTTGCTGGTGGCGCAAGGGGCTGAGCACCGCACTGTGCAGGAATCCGCGGCCTCTGCAGCACAAGTTTGAACCCTGGCAGCCAGCGAGCAGCCCACATGGCGCAGCAGACCCCTCCTGTCTCCCCACGGCTCCCCTCAGCAGTGTCTTTCACTGGGTAGGCCTGTTCTGCTCCCCACTCTGTCTCTGGTGGATCCTCTCACCCCCCGCATCTCTGGCCGGTACCCCAGAAGCGCTGGCTTGTGAAGCTGCCTGCAGCCTCTGCAGTGCAGGTTCGATCCCCGGCCGCCGGGTGAGGGTCCCACAGGGTATGCAGACCTCTCCTGTCGCGCCTGCCACTCCCCTCAGCAGTGCACTTCCTCAGTCGGCCTGCTCTGCTCTCCCCTCTGGCTCTGGTGAATTCTCTCACCCTCCCGCGCTTCTGACTGTGCCCAGTGCTTGTATAAATAAATAAATAAATCTTTAAAAAAAATGCACATGGATCTACAAAGGGCGTGAAGAGAGAAAACAATCTTGAGAGAGAGACACTAAAGGCCTCACCCGAGGGAGAAAGAGCTGGACATTCCACACTCAGCCGGAGGAGTGAGATTTGATTTTGAAACATTTTTTTTTTAAATTTATTTATTTTTATGCAATTACTGGGGTACAGGCCAGAGGCACAGGAGGGTGAGAGGATTCACCAGGCAGAGGGACCGAAAGCACAGCAGAGGGGAGGAGCGGGCGGGACAGGAGAGCCGCCACCCCATGTGGGGATCTCCCAGGCCGGCAGGGAATCGAACTCCCCCTGCAGAGGCTGCAGACAGCTCCACTGCCCGGTGTTCAATCCACTGCGCCACCCGGGAGGCCCTGGAGGAGGGAGCTTTGTTCCTGGACGTGACCAGAAGATCCACAGACTCATGCATCCCCGTGAAATACACCAGATTCTCACAGAAATAAAACAAAGTTTGAAAAATGTTTATCTAAAACACACAAGACGCTGAACAGCAACAGTCCTGGGAACCCGGGAGACTCTGCAGAGAAGGTTCCACCCGAGAGCTCTCGTGGCGGGTGCCCCCGTCACAGACACCAGAGGTCAGGCCAGGAGACCCGGGACCCCCAGTGCTGACCAGGGGCCTTTCAGACAGGGAGTCGGGTCTGGCCAGGACAGAGACTCACGCAGAGTCAGAACCCCGTCCCCACCAGCTGCCAGGGGACCCTCCCCACACGGGGTCAGGGATCAGGTCCCAGGGCCTGGAGCCAGCAAACTTGGTCAGGAGTCCCCACCGGCCTCCTGGGGGCCCCTCGGATCCTGTGGCAGGGGTGTGGACACGACGGTGATGTGATCCCACTGGGTCTCAGACCAGAACAGACAATGTTGTTTTGACACAATTTCAGGGGCACAGACGTTATTCAACAGATTGCACTGGGGAGTGACCCCAGGCTGGACCCGAGGACAGTGGGATGGACGCCCACCAGGAAAGGGCACAGGTCAGACTGGACGGGGGCTCGAGGCTGGCGGTCACTTCCCTGTCCATGTCCCCCACAGCCATGAGCTGAGTCCAGGCTGTGAGCTCGGAGCGCCCCCTGGTGGTGGGCCTGGGTGCTGCCCCCTCCTGTCCTGCAGGGGCTGTGTCTGGGCCACCCCCGCCCCTCCCCGGGTCCCCCCAGTAATAGTAAGTAACAGACACCTGGACAGGTGAGGGGTCTCAACCCTGGGGGGTTTCATCTGTGCACAGACAGAGTCACCTCCTCCTTGGGGCTCCCCAGGAATGTGGGGAGCGGGAGCCTCTCAGAGGAGAGCAATGGTGCCCTGGGGAGCTGGGGTCTTGCAGAGGGAGCCCCAGACAGGAAGCCCCTGCCCCCCCACCCCTGCACCTGCTCCCTGGCTGTGCTCTGAGCTCTGAGCCTCCTGGGCCTCCAGGTGACCCTGGGCCCCTGGGGTCCTGACACGCCCCAGTGGACCCCCAGCCCCGACCCCGTCCTGCAGGGTTTGTGTCTGGGCTCACACCCGCTCCCCTCACTGTGTCTCCCGCACAATAATACACGGCCTTGTCCTCGGGCCTGAGGCTGCTCATTTGCAGATACAGCGAGTTCTTGGTGTTGTCTCTGGAGATGGTGAATCGGCCCTTCACGGAGTCTGCGTAGTTTGTGCTACCACCATCATATCTAATGTATGCAACCCACTGCAGCCCCTTTCCTCGAGCCTGGCGGACCCAGCTCATGCTACAGTCACTGAAGGTGAATCCGGAGGATGCACAGGAGAGTCTGAGGGACCCCGCAGGAGGCACCAAGTCTCCCCCAGACTCCACCAGCTGCGCCTCACCCTGGACACCTGCAAACACAGACACAGCCCGTCAGGACATGGCTCTCGTCCACTGCTTCCCCCTCCTGCCCCCCCTCAGGGATCCTGCCCCCAGGAATCACCCCCTAGAAGAGCCATGAGCAGAGGCCAGCTCAGCCCACGCTCCATGGCGAGTGTCCGCGTCCGTGCTGACCCGAGTGGACCCTGGGTGGGGGTTGGGCTCCTGTGCGGGCTGCAGGGAGGGCCGGGCTGGTTTTCAGCAGCAGGGGACGCCCTATTTGCATGTGTCCTGCTATATAGCAGGACTAGACCTGGAGATTCACCTCATTTTTTCACTGAGTTTTGCTGGACATAATCCTGGTAAGTTTTTTTTTTTCTATTTTGTTCTGAATCCACAAAGTTTTCTTGTTTCGGTGACCGGGATCTGCAGCAAGGTTGCAGTTTTTCCCAGCAAAGCTAACTTGTGTTTGCGTTTTCTCTCCCCTGGATGCCAACACAGCGTGGAAATAGTGGTAGTGATCTTTACGACTCACCTCAGAGTCTGCTTTTGCACAACTTGCATAGGGATTTCATCTGCTTAAACTTGAGAAATTGGACATGAGTTTCGTTGTGTGGCTTGGCGTGGCGTCTTCCAGGAAGCCGAGGCAGCGGAGCCGAGAGGCGGAGAGCCTGTGGCTTTGTTCGTAGTGTCTGGAGACCTGCAGGGGAGGTGAGGAAGCCGCCTCCACGGGCAGGACGGGGCAGCCCGGCCAACGGAAAGCCCTGGTGCCCTCGAGAAGAGCAAGCCCAGGTGGCGTCTGAGGAGACCCCTTTGTCCTCGAGCCCATGTGGCCTGTGTCAGGAGTGTCAAGAGTTCGCTCTGCTCCTGCATGGAGTGTCCCACGAAGCCACTGAAACTGCTGCTGCGTCACTCTGCCCTGGGATTTTATGCAAAAAATAGGAGAAATGGTTCACCAGCAGATCTCGTTTGCAAACTTGCTGTGCTGTTGAACGGTTTGGGATCAAGGTGGAGAGAACTTGATTTTGCATAAGTTGAGCCACTTTTAAGGGATTTTTCCCTGTGATTTGCTGTCTTTGCTGTTTTGTTTTGGCTAATGCCTCCGGATTTTTTTCTTTGTCTTGACTGATAAACTGTTTTCCAGGAATGGAGACTTTTGCCTTCCACGATGAACAACACCTGCAGAGACGGGTTTGCTTTCCAGGGGGACCCTGAGAAAACTTTTCTTCGGAGGCCGCACCCCAGCATCGCACATTTGCTCTTCATCTCCACGGAAATGGCAGCAGAAGTGGAAGGGGGTGGTTAGGGGCAAAGGATGTCTGAGCGAATCCACGCGGGCTTTGCGGATGCTGCCCCTACTCCGTCAAGACAGTGGGAACCCCCAGCCCCAGGATCCCCAAAGGGAAGCTGAGCGGACCTGAGGGCGGAGTGAAGCAGCCGTTTTCTCTGTTTGTAAATGAACCCGGCCACGTGGGTGGGGTCGGGGGCACTTGGCTCCTGCTCCCGTCCAGGCAGGTTGGGTCTCAGCGGGTCCCTTGGGATTCCGGCTTGGCGGGGCGGGTGGGATGCATGAAAGAATTTACCTCCCTCTTGTCTCCCTGAGTTACACGTTCCCTCATCCCTTCCCTTGTCAATAAACCTGTGTGAACTTTGATGTGAGCCCGCAGGGTGCGCCCCTTTAAGCCCGGTGAGGACCCCCAGTCAGGCACCCGTTTTAGAGCGGGGTTGCCTGTAACAGTAACACACCCCCCAGGAGGGAGACCGTGTGCCCAGCCCACCCAGCAGCACCTCAAGGGGAGAGACGGAGGCTTCTCCCCAAGGCCAGGCCCGGCAGGGACGTCCGCGGGCCCCACACGGCTCAGCGTCCTGCGGGGAGACGGGAAGGATCCTCGTGTGAGAAGCGAGGGTGACGCTGCCCCTGTGGGCAGCAGACGTGGGGAGGGACACGGACACCCCGACAGGCCCACGGAGACGGGGAGGAGCCGCGTCAGGGCCGTGTCGTGCAGGCTCCAGACCCCGCGTGTCTGTGGGGGGTGACGACCCGGGCCCAGTTCTCACGGGGTTGGCTGCTCTCGGCTGATCTCAGACTGTGTGTGTGTTTGTGGTCACGGCCTCACTCACGTGCCCCCACTGGCTCCTCATCTCTGCGTCTCTGTGTCGGGTTCTCAGTTTTATGACATTTGCTTGAACAGAATCACTGTTTCCTCTCGGGAGCGGGACAGCAAGTATTTCTTGAACGGGCCTCTCGGCCGCACCCCCAGGTCCGGTCCCCACGCACGGAAATGGACGTTCTCTCCCGGGCGGCCTGTCAGGGGACTCCTCTGCCTTGGGCGTTTGTGTCTCTGAGGCATTTGGATGGAGTCGGTGGCCCTGGCTGGTGCCCACACGACCTTCTGTCACGCGTGCAAATCCAGGGTCCACGGGGGGCCTGGATCAGGTGGGCCACGTCCCCGCAGAGGCCTGTCGGGTTTCCTGGCTGTGCATTAAATCTCCAGGTCTCTCGGGGTGACCCCCACGTGCGCAACATGCAGCTCCTCCCCGCGCGTGGGGCCCCTCCCCGGGACTTAGGGTCACGTTTTCTGTCTCCAGTTCCCCAGTTTTCTCTTGAAGATCCTACGAATGCCGTGAGACGTGCCCTGAGCGTGTGGTTTCGAGCTGGTGTGTCAGCAACATTATTTCACTCTATGTCCCGGCAGCCTCGTGTGACCTTCTCCACAGAACGAGGACGAGACGAGCAGCTGCGTCTTGACGGTGGACCCTGCAGATGAGCCTGCGCGTCAGCCGTGCTCCCCGCTGCTGATGACCGCGAGGCGCTGGGTGACCGTCCTGCATGTCCCACAGAGACTTCGTGTCCGCTGTGGACGGACGGTTTTGTGTCGCGTCCCCTCCGTCTGCTTTCCTGTCTGCTTCACTGCCTGGGCTCCGACCTCAGCACCATTTGACGGGGAGGGACAAAGCGGACCAGGCTCCTCCCCGCCCTGGGGAAGAGGCCTCTAGTGGTCCCATCCCGGGAGGTCCTGCTCGTTGGGGTCTGGAGGTTCATCCACAAGGTGAAGACTCCCCTGTGTTCTCCGTGTCCGGGGAGGATTTCATGAGAGCAGGTGCTGGGTCTCCTCGAACTCTCCCGCCTCTGCTGACGTGGTCCCCGCGCTGCTGCTTGGGCTGTTTCTGTGGACACCACAGTTCAGACTCACACAGTCATTGACCCCTCAGATCCGCTCGCACACGCGTGTTCCTTTCTCATATAGTAACTGGGAAAGTTTCAACGCGGAAATCCCGGCTCCCGGGAGTCTCCTGAGCCCCTGGAGTCCTGATCTCACCCCGGGGTCCCTGCGCCCCGCCGGTCCCGGCGCCCCCAGCCGCCCTCCTGTCCTGGAGGGGGTGTGTTGGGCCACCCGGCTCCCCACTGTGTGTCCCCCACAGTCACACGCGGCGTGTCCTCAGTCTCGAGTGCTCGCTGCTGAGTGAACTCGCTCCTGGAGTTGTCCAGGGTGATCGTGAGCCGCGAGCTCAGAGCTGGTTGTACCTCGTGCCTCGTCACCCCTGTCACCCCCGCCCACGGCAGCCCCTTTCCCTGCGCCTGGTGGTCTGCTTACCCCACAGCTGGACAGAGGCCCCGGAGCCAGCACAGGGAGGCGCCGCCCGCCAGCTCCCAGGGGCCGCCCGCCCAGGCGTGTCTGGACTCGCGTCTCTGGACACGCCCTTCGGCCCTGGCGTCTGCTGCCCCCCATCCCCGGGGAGATCTCGCCGCCCATCCGGGACACTGGCTCCTGTCCAGGACTCCAGCCGCGCTGCCGTCCACCCCCTGTGCCGGTGAGTGACCGTCCACCATGGGCCATCAGCAGGAGCCGGGCTGCCAAGGCTCCCCTGGTTCTGACGGACAGTGGACCCGAGTCCAGCAGTTTCTGGCGCGTGAGCGACACGACTAAAGGCCACGTCCCTGCAGCCCAGCAGCCCGAGCCCCAACGACCTGTGGCGCCCCGGAGCAGGGTCAGCCTGCTGCCCCCGGAGGACAGGAATAGAGACCCGAAGGCCGGTCATGTCCCTGGACCTCCATAGCTGACCAGGGGCCTTTCAGACAAGGAGTCGGGTCCAGCCAGGACAGGGACACACGCAGAGTCCTCAGACCCCCCATGCCCACCAGCTGCCTGGGGACGTCCCCACACGGGGTCAGGGTCAGCTCCCGGGGCCTGGATCCAGGATCCTCACTCAGGAGTCAACACTGGCCTTCCTGGGGCCCTGGACCTGTTGACAGGGGTGTGGACGCCACGGTGATCTGATCCCACTGGGTCTCGGGACCAGAAAAGACAATCAGTTGTTCTGACACATTTCAAAGGCACAGACGTTATTCAGCAGATTGCAGTGGGGAGTTACCCGAGGGGGACAGAGGATGGACACCCACTAGGAGTGGACAGGGGTCGGCCTCGAGGGCAGGTCCAGGCAGGATGTCACGTCCCTGTCCATGTCCCCCCACAGCCATGAGCTGAGTCCAGGGCTGTGAGCTCGGAGCGCCCCCTGGTGGTGGGCCTGGGTGCTGCCCCCTCCTGTCCTGCAGGGTCAGTGTCTGGGCCACACCCGCCCACCCAGGGTCCCCCCATCATACACGGCCGTGTCCTTGGGTCACGGAGCTCAGCTGCAGGGAGAGCAGGCTCGGGCTGGGGCAGCAGAGATGGACAGGGGCCCGGAGCGGGGCTGTCGTCTGTGCTCAGGGTGACCCACTGCAGTGACCACGTCCAGCCACCCTGCCCTGCCCGGGACACTGGGGATCCAGACCACCATCCCCGGAGGAGACAGAGCCCGGGACGGCACAGGCGGGGGCAGGTCTGGGGGTCACCATCCCGGCCCGACTCCCGCTGCTGCCCCAGGGACAGGACACCTGGGACAAGGGGTGTCCCCCTCAGTCTCCTGACCCTCCCCGGGGAGCCCGCGGGCAGAGGCCCAGACCCACCAGCTCCTCCTCTCTGGACGCGGCTCCGCCCGAGACCTGACCTGAGTGACCAGAGCCCGGCCCAGCCCAGGGAGTGACCAGGGAGGGTTCGCAGCGGGCGCCCGTCCCTGCGCGTGGGGAGGCCGCGGGTCCCTCGGCCTCGGTCTGGCCCTCACGGCCCGGCTCAGGGACAGGCCCCGCCTGGGACGCGGACGGGGTGGGCGGTGGCCCTGCCCTCTGTCCTCCGGGCCAGCAGGACGGGCCTTGGTCTCCCCACCATGAGCTCCTGCGGGGATAAACGTGATGAAAGTTTGTCTGGAAACTCTTCAGCCTCGGGAAACCCACAACCACACGAGACGGCGCCTGTTTGGGTTCAGGAAAGTCGGACTCGGCGCCGTCGGCTGTTGGGGACCCGCGGGGACGGAGCTCAGCCCCGGCTCCCGCGCGAGGCGGACGCTGCTGCCCCGTCAGGCCGTTCCCTGCCCGTGGGCGGGAGGCCCCGACTCTGCGGGTCACGGTTTTCTAGCCGAGGCTTCTCCTCCTTCCTCTTTCTCGTCACGTGTGTCGTCACGCGTGTCTCTCCACGGACACGATTCATTCACCCGCACTCGGCTCCGCAGGTTCGTGGACGGATCTTCCCGCGTCAGGCTCCCCTGGCTGGAGTCAGGACGCGACTCGGCTCACAACGTGCCCCCTGCGCCCGCTGACCCTCCAGGCGTGTCCAGGTCACGCGTGTCTCCTCCAGGGGCGTGTCCAGCCCTGCTCCGCACAGAGGCCCTGGGGGGAGCTGAGCCCCCAGCACAGGAGCCTGGGGGACCCCAGCCCTGCCCGGGACAGGAGGGGACAGGGGTCAGGAGCAGGAGCTGTGGGGTATGGGCGGGGAGGGGCCGTGAGCCCCTGGGAATCACATAGCCCCCTGGGGTTCGGGGAGGAGGAAGGATCTATTCCAGGGGGACCAACCCCCACTGACACCCTCATCCGCACACAGCACCTTCCTGCTGCATCTCGACCCAAACAGCACATTGTCAGGTGACCCTCAAGTCCCTGAGCCCAGTGTGTAGAGGGAACGCAGGAGCCCCTGCAGCCCCAGGACCTGACAGGAGGCAGGACACTGGAGAGGGTCAGCATCCTCCATGGGCTTAGGGCCTCTTCTCTCTCCCCAATTTCCCCCGTGTTGATATACCCTAATTTGTTGCTCTGAGCCTCTAGGGGCTTGCTGGGAAGAAACTGCACAGACACCTGGACAGGTGAGGGTCTCGTCCCTGGGGAGGTCTCACCTGTGCACAGACAGAGTCACCTCCTCCTTGGGGTTCCCCGGGAATGTGGGGAGCGGGAGCCTCTCAGAGGAGAGCAATGGTGCCCTGGGGAGCTGGGGTCTTGCAGAGGGAGCCCCAGACAGGAAGACCCTGCCCCCAACCACTGTACCTGCTCCCGGGCTGTGCTCTGAGCTCTGAGCCTTCTGGGACTCCAGGAGCCCTGGGCCCCTGGGGTCCTGACACGCCCCAGTGGACCCCCAGCCCCGCCCCCCGTCCTGCAGGGTTTGTGTCTGGGCTCACACCCGCTCCCCTCACTGTGTCTCCCGCACAGAAATACACGGCAGTGTCCTCGGGCCTCAGGCTGCTCATTTGCAGATACAGCGAGTTCTTGGCGTTGTCTCTGGAGATGGTGAATCGGCCCTTCACGGAGTCTGCGTAGTATGTGCTACCACCAGTACTAATGGCTGCGACCCACTCAAGCCCCTTCCCTGGAGCCTGGCGGACCCAGTCCATTGCATAACTACTGAAGGTGAATCCTGAGGCTGCACAGGAGAGTCTGAGGGTCCCCCCAGCGCGGCACCAAGTCTCCCCCAGATTCCAACAGCTGCGCCTCACCCTGGACACCTGCAAACACAGACACAGCCCGTCAGGACATGGCTCTCGCCCACTGCGTCCCCCTCCTGCCCCCCCTCCTCAGGGATCCTGTCCCCAGGAATCACCCCCTAGAAGAGCCACGAGCAGCAGCCAGCTCAGCCCACGCTCCATGGCGAGTGTCCGCGTCCGTGCTGACCCGAGGGGACCCTGGGTGCGGGCTGGGCTCCTGTGCTGGCTGCAGGGCGGGCCGGGCTGGTTTTCAGCAGCAGGGACGCCCCTATTTGCATGTGTCCTGTATAGCAGCTCTGGCTGGGTCTGGGCAGAGGAGCCGGGGGGGTCCTGGGACATGGGGTCATGACACACGATGAGCAGGTCCCTTATTAGGGCCAGAGCTGGTGAGCCTGAGCCCCTGTTACTTGCTGTGACGCAGGCCAAGGTGCTGGTGTTCACACCCGCACTGTGGGTCTCTGTGGGAATGGGACCCATGTGACTGTGGGGTGAGTGGAGGTTGCACAGCAATGCTGATGACAGTTTGAGGTCCCCGAACATCAGAGGACGGATGTCTGTGTGGTCAGTGTCTCACCTGTGTGCAGGTGTGCGCAGGAACAGAGTCAGGACACGTGACAGCAGGGATGTGTATGGTTAATTCTCACTTCATTCCTCTGCTCTTTGTGGCTGCCCTGAGGGGGTGGCATCCAAGTTTGGGTCTCTGAGGCAGGACGGCCCTTGAATAGATGGACCTCACTCTCCATCAACCCAAGGTGTCCTCTGCCCCCTACAAGCCAATCATGTCTGCTCTCTCATTGCCCATCAACTTTAAGTTTCCCCTGCATCTCTCCATGACAGAAGCTCATGTCCTGGTAGCTCAGTGTGCAGGGCCTGGTGCACAGGGCACCGTGAGTGGACATTGAGGAAATAGTGTCACAGACGGACACAGAGAAGTTACTGTCCCGACAGCCTCTGAGCATCTGCGTGGTGACAGCTTGAGGCCTCAGCCCTCGTGGGGGACGGAGACTCAGGTGTGTGTGGGGAGGGACCCTCACCTGGGCCCATCTTCCTGGGGGTCACTCAGATGAAAACTAAGGAGAAGAGAGGACAGAGAAATTATAGAAATGAAATTTTAGGTCTGTACACGGGGGATGACCTTCGTGGTGTATTTCAATGGCTTAGAATCTCTAAGTGGGAGAAAATGTGTATCTTACCAGCCACGTCCTGCCGAGGCCTTTCTTAGGGGTTTGGACAGGCCACCATGAGGGTCAGAGGGCAGGATCTGGAAGGTGCTGACCCGGAGCTGTTAGGGGGAAAAGGCGTCCCAAAGCTAATTCCATACAGACTTTGTGGACTCCACCCCACCCAGGCCCAAGCCAAAGACACTGGGAACTCCACATCCCATCACCACCCAGGGAAGTTGGCTGGGACTGAGGGTGGGGTCAGCAGCCAGGTGGGTATAAAGCCAGACACGTGGGCTTTGGAGGAGTCTCCATTTTGCCCTCCCCGCAGCTCACAGCGTCCGGCCAGCTCGGAGAGGGCCTTTGGGTTTCGAGGTCGGCGGATCAGGTAGGACGCATGAAAGACTTTATTTCCCTATTTTCT
>NW_023601104.1:103257612-103280218 GCF_014898055.3 Talpa occidentalis
CTCCGTGAAGGGCGATTCACCATCTCCAGAGACAACGCCAAGAACTCGCTGTATCTGCAAATGAGCAGCCTGAGGCCCGAGGACACGGCCGTGTATTTCTGTGCGAGAGACACAGTGAGGGGAGCGGGTGTGAACCCAGACACAAACCCTGCAGGACGGGGGGCCGAGGCTGGGGGTCCACTGGGGCGTGTCAGGACCCCAGGGGCCCAGGGACACCGGGAGGCCCAGCAGGCTCAGAGCTCAGAGCACAGCCCGGGAGCAGGTGCAGGGGTGGGGGGCAGGGGCTTCCTGTCTGGGGCTCCCTCTGCAAGACCCCAGCTCCCCAGGGCACCATTGCTCTCCTCTGAGAGGCTCCTGTTCCCCACATTCCTGGGGAGCCCCAAGGAGGAGGTGACACTTTCTGTGCACAGGTGAGACCTCCCCAGGGACGAGACCTCACCTGTCCAGGTGTCTGTTACTTACTATTACTGGGGGACCCGGGGAGGGCGGGTGTGGCCAGACACAGACCCTGCAGGACAGGAGGGGCAGCACCCAGGCCCACCACCAGGGGGCGCTCCGAGCTCACAGCCCTGGACTCAGCTCATGGCTGTGGGGGGACATGGACAGGGACGGGACCTCCAGCCTCGAGCCGAGGCTGACCTGTGCCCTGTCCTGGTGGGTGTCCATCCCACTGTCCTTAGGTCCAGCCTGGGGTCACTCCCCCAGTGCAATCTGTTGAATAACGTCTGTGCCTCTGAAATTGTGTCAGAACAACTATTGTCTGTTCTGCACTGAGACCCAGTGGGATCACATCACCGTGGTGTCCACACCCCTGCCACAGGATCTGAGGGGCCCCAGGGAGGCCGATGGGGACTCCTGACCAAGTGGACTGGATCCAGGCCCGGGACCTGATCCCTGACCCCGTGTGGGACGGTCCCCTGGCAGCTGGCAGGGACGGGGGTCTGACTCTGCCTGTGTCTCTGTCCTGGCCAGACCCGACTCCTTGTCTGAAGGCCCCTGGTCAGCTCAGGGGTCCCGGGTCTCCTGGCCTGACCTCTGGTGTCTGTGACGGGGGCACCCGCCACGAGAGCTCTCGGGTGGACCCTTCTCTGCAGAGTCTCCCGGGTTCCCAGGACTGTGGCTGCTCAGTGTCTTGTGTGTTTTGGATAAACTTTTTTAAAACTTTGCTGCATTTCTGTGAGGTTCTGGTGTATTTCATGGGGACCCATGAGTCTGTGGATCTTCTGGTCACGTCCAGGAACAAGCTCCCTCCTCCAGGGCCTCCCGGGTGGCGCAGTGGTTTGAACACGGGCAGTGGAGCTGTCCGCAGCCTCTGCAGGGGGAGTTCGAATCCCTGCTGGCCTGGGAGATCCCCACATGGGTGGCGACTCTCCTGTCCCGCCCGCTCCTCCCCTCTGCTGTGCTTTCGGTCCCTCTGCCTGTTCTGCTCCCGCTCTCTCTCTGGTGAATCCTCTCACCCTCATTGCCTCTGGCCTGTACCCCAGTTCTTGTATAAAAATAAATAAATTAAAAAAAAATGTTTCAAAACAAATCTCACTCCTCCAGCTGAGTGTGGAATGTCCAGCTCTTTCTCCCTCGGGTGAGGCCTTTAGTGTCTTCTCTCCTCTCAAGATTGTTTTCTCTCCTCAGGGCCTTTGTAGATCCATGTGCATTTTTTTTAAAGATTTATTTATTTATTTATACAAGCACTGGGCACAGTCAGAAGCGCGGGAGGGTGAGAGAATTCACCAGAGCCAGAGCGGGGAGCAGAGCAGGCAGAAGGACGAAGTACACTGCTGAGGGGAGCGGCGGGCGCGGCAGGAGGGGTCTGCGCGCCATGTGGGACCCTCACCCGGTGGCCGGGGATCGAACCGGTGCTGCAGAGGCTGCGGGCAGCTTCGCAACCCAGCGCTTCACAGCTGTGCCACTGGGGAGGCCCGATCCATGTGCATTTTTATAAAGATGTATTTATGTATGCATACATGATCTGGGGCACCGGCCAGAGATGTGGGGGTTGAGAGGATCCACCAGAGACAGATTGGGGAACAGAACAGGCCTAACCAGTGAAAGACACTGCTGAGGGGAGCAGTGGGGAGACAGGAGAGGTCTGCTGCGCCATGTGGGCTGCTCCCCGGCTGGCCGGATCAAACTCGTGCTGCAGAGGCTACGGATTCCTGCACAATGCGGGGCTTATCCCTTTGCGCCACCAGCGCGGCCCTCTCTGGACACTGGATAACTGCTCTGTGCCCTGTCCACGGTGCTCTGTGTTCTCGGACACGGCGGAACCCACAGGGGCGCCGCGTGGCCATAATAATAACACGAATCTGCCCCGCCCAGCACGAGCCACGAGCGCGTCCATGTCTCTCTGTCCTGGGCGTGTCTGTGCGTGACGGGCTGACGTGGTCACGGCACTGTCCTCCCCGCCTGCCCCGCTGGCTCCCGGGAATCTCCTCCTCGGGCGAGACCGTGACCGGAGCTGGACCCTCCCCTCCCACTCACGCGCGCCCCGGGGTGGGCCTCTGGGGGCTGTGCTCACCCTGCATCCCGCCCCGCGGGGCCATTCAGGATCTGACCATCACCTCTCGGGGAGCTTTTGCTCTCCCTGCGCGGAGGATCGTGTCCGCTGGACGCCGACAGACCCGTGTCTTCTGCCCAGTTTCCTGAAGGGCAGGGAGAGAGGACGTCCCTGTCTCGCTCCCGACCTCCCAGGAAGGGCCTCAGCGTGTCGCCCTGAGCATCCCACAGGAGGTGGCTGGTCACAGACACTCCACCATGTGAAGGTCTGTTCCTCCCCCGGGCGTCCAGGGCCTGCACCACACATGGGGCTTGGACTGTGTCGAGCGCTTTCCAGCGTCTGTTGATGTGATCCTGGGGTTCCGTGTTCCTCTTTGTGGTCGTGTTGGATACACTGATGCTCTCTCGGCTGTGGAACCAGCCCCGTGCCCAGGAGGAGTCCCCGTGATCCTGGGGACGGTCCCTGGGACGCAGGTCGGGTCCTGCTGGCGAGGACGTTGGGAGGATGTTCCCATCAGTGATCACAAGGGCTCTGGGCCTGCGATTCCTTTTTTGTGTTGTCTGTGTCCAGTGTCGACCCCCGTGGCCTTTTTCTTTCTGAGTAGCTTCGGGGGTGGTGGGGCGTCCGGGACGGAGCTGAGTGACACCCGTGACCGTGACGTCCATGTCTTATTCCTGAGCTTTGCGTGACTGTCTCAGCTTTTCCCTCTTGCTGTGACGGGGGCTGTGGGGTGGCAGGTGCGGAGCTCACTCCACCTCTGCACGTCATTCATTCCCACTTTGGAGGAAAATGCTCTGATCTTCGTGACCATCACCAAGACTTTCTGGTTGTCTCTGAGCCTCGTCTCTGCCCTCGCGCTTGAACCTGCCCCGGGAGGGTCTGGGGAGCTGGAATCAGGAGGACGGTGGAGACGCGGCTTCCGGGTCAGGACACACGGATGGTGTCACCAGGTCCCGTTCCTCCGGGGACGAGGTTTCTCTCTCCACGACGCAGCCCAGACTCGCTCTCCTGCTGGAGAGACTCGTGCAGGGACGAGAGGCTCAGGGGTGTCTAATCCCTCCCGGATCCCCACTCAGACGACCCTGACGGGGAGACCAGGTTCCAGGAGCACAGCCCCCCCCGCCACGTGCAGAGCAGTTCATTCCCTTCATCTCTCTCCCTCGCCCCAAGGCCAGCCTGACTGGACACCCAGGGACAGGACCCCAAGCAGAGCTCATCCCCGGTCACACCCTCCAAATCCTTCTCACCCTCACCGAGTCCCTCCCAGGCCCTGAACAGAGGCCTCAGCAGGAAGTGAGTTGTGACACGTGTTTTCCTCCACACGTGAATAGTCGGGACAACAAGTAAATACCATAAATGCAAGTTACCCTTGTCAAGTGCCTAAAACATTTCATTTCCCCGTATTTTGTGTCCTCAATTCTCCTTAGTTACATCTGAGTGACCCCAGGAAGATGCGCCCAGGTGAGGGTCCCTCCCCAACACACACCTGAGTCTCCGTCCCCCACAAGAGCTGAGGCCTCACAGCTGTCACCACGCAGATGCTCAGAGGCTGTCGGGACAGTAACTTCTCTGTGTCCGTCTATGACACTATTTCCTCAATGTCCACTCACGGTGCCCTGTGCACCAGGCCCTGCACACCTGAGCTACCAGGACATGAGCTTCCGTCATGGAGAGATGCAGGGGAAACTTAAAGTTGATGGGCAATGAGAGAGCAGACATGGTTGGCTTGTAGGGGGCAGAGGACACCGTGGGTTGATGGAGAGTGAGGGTCCATCTATTCAATGGCCGTCCTGCCTCAGAGACCCAAACTTGGATGCCACCCCCTCAGGGCAGCCACAAAGTGCAGAAGGAATGAAGTGAGAATGAACCATGCACATCCCTATTGTCACATGTCCTGACTCTGTTCCCTGTGCACACCTGTACACAGGTGAGACACTGACCACACAGACATCCATCTTCTGATGTTCAGGGACCTCACAGTGTCATCAGCACTGGCTGAGCAACCTCCACTCACCCCAGGCACGGGTCCCATTTCCACAAATGACCCCACAGAGCACGTGTGGGCACCAGCACCTGGGCCTGCGTCACGGCAAGTCACAGGGGCTCAGGGTCACCAGCTCTGGCCCTAATAAGGGACCTGCTCATCGTGTGTCATGACCCCACGTCCCAGGACCTCCCCGGCTCCTCTGCCCAGACCCAGCCAGAGCTGCTATATAGCAGGACACATGCAAATAGGGCGTCCCCTGCTGCTGAAAACCAGCCCGGCCCGCCCTGCAGCCCGCACAGGAGCCCAGCCCGCACCCAGGGTCCACTCGGGTCAGCACGGACGCGGACACTCGCCATGGAGCGTGGGCTGAGCTGGCTGCTGCTCGTGGCGCTTCTAGGGGGTGATTCCTGGGGCAGGATCCCTGAGGAGGGGGCAGGAGGGGGAGCAGTGGGCGAGAGCCATGTCCTGACGGGCTGTGTCTGTGTTTGCAGGTGTCCAGGGTGAGGCGCAGCTGGTGGAGTCTGGGGGAGACTTGGTGCCGCCTGGGGGACCCTCAGACTCTCCTGCGCAGCCTCCGGATTCACCTTCAGCAATGCCTACATGAACTGGGTCCGCCAGGCTCCGGGGAAGGGGCTTGAGTGGGTTGCACAAATTGATCCTAGTGATGGTGAAAACAAAACGACGCAGACTCCGTGAAGGGCCGATTCACCGTCTCCAGAGACAACGCCAAGAACTCGCTGTATCTGCAAATGAGCAGCCTGAGGCCCGAGGACACGGCCGTGTATTTCTGTGCGGGAGACACAGTGAGGGGAGCGGGTGTGAGCCCAGACACAAACCCTGCAGGACGGGGGGCGGGGCTGGGGTGCCCGGGACCAGCAGGGGGTGCTGGGGCCACAGTGTGGATCAGGACTCCAGGGGGTTCAGGAGACACCAGGGAACCTGGATTCTTACTAATATTTTAGTCGTCAGTTTACAAAGACTGAATCAGGGAGTCTGAGCAGATCCACGGGGGGAGACAATGGTGTTGAGAGTCTGAATCTGGTTCTCACAGAAACACCCAACACAGCAGCACAGTGACGGGTCAGTAGACCCGGAACCACGTCAGGATGGTCCACACCCGCCGTGAGGAAATCACTGCCAGGAAACCAACCACAAAAACAAACGTCTCCATCGGACAACGACAACCTGCACAACAGCAACAGCGACAAACTCCCTGAATCGCGACCCCCCAGAACCTCCCCAGCCAGGGCAGGACGGAGCTTTGCCCATTTCCAATTGCGTTTTCAAAACTCTGCTGAAATCTGAGTTGAGGCAACGAAACAACCAGAGGAGAGACACAGACGGGGCCTGGAAATAACACTCACTCTCATCCCGCGGACACGAGCGTCTCCACAGAAAAGGCCAGAAGATCCCAACACGCCTCACGGTCATAACAAGCTCCTCGAGCAAGGGCAGTTCACGAGGGGTGACTCAAGGGCAGGTCCCTGTCTTTACACACTCAGTGACGAGCTGACACGAGGTTTGTGTGAATGAAGTGAAGTGACACAATCACGTTCGCCAGCGCGTGAGGAACGACGTCACGTCCCCCTGACGACACCGTGTGAGATCTCTGGGGAGACGCAGGAAACCCTGACACTGAGATGCGGGAACTGTGCTGAGGACGGGAGCCCCGACGCCAGGAGGAGACACTAAACACGGGGTCATGTCAGAGCTTCCCCAGTCACGGTGGACTCAACGCGACGATCCTGAGACTTTCAGGTTGTTCCTTGGTGGCAGCGGATGCCAAACCCTGCGTGGACGGTGGATTTGCACACCCTGGAGCATCAGCACAGGAGACGAGCAAATACAACAATCAAATCAAAATTAATCACGGACATGATGTAAAATGGAAAAGAATCAAACCCTGACTGGGAACAAGGAGGAGACTTTTATGTCATGGGGTGTGGACGGGACCCTGGGGTGGCACCACAGAAATGACCCAGTTCCAGCAGGAATTGTTTTCTAGACGCGTCACATCAAAACTGTAAACTCTGCAAAAGCAAATGACTTAACAAGAGGATGCGAGCAACAGCCCTGGGGTGATAACGGGGTGTGATCGTGGGAGATGTGTCCATTCCAGAAAAGACCACAAGGGGAAAACTTACAAGAAAGCAAACACCCAAATTAAAAACGTGCCAAAGACCTCAACCCTCTCCTCCCCACAGACACTTGGGGTCTGGAGCCTGCACGTCATGGCCCTGACGCGGCTTCTCCCCGTCTCATGGGCCTGTTGGGGTCTCCGTGTCCATCCCCACGTCTGCTGCCACAGGGGCAGCGTCACCCTCGCTTCTCACACGAGGATCCTTCCCGTCTCCCCGCAGGACGCTGAGCCGTGTGGGGCCCGCGGACGTCCCTGCCGGGGCCTGGCCTTGGGGAGAAGCCTCAGTCTCTCCCCATGAGGTGCTGCTGGGTGGCTGGACACACGGTCTCCCTCCTGTGGGGGCGTCACCTCCGCGCGTCTCCCTGGGAGACGTGACCATGAACGGGGTGAGTCTTGTCAGCTGCCTTCTCTGCAGCGGCTGATCTGGGCCGTGATTTCATCTCTATCTGCTGAGATGGAGAATGACCTGGACGGACCGTCCACGTCCATCCCTCCCGTGTCCTGGAGTGAACACCCCTGGGTGCTGTGGAGGCTCCTCGGCGCCTGCTGTTCACTCCACTGCTGAGGCTTTTTCCTCTGTGCTTCTCAGGACGCGGGTCTGCAGTGTCTCTTCTGTGCTGACGTCCTCGTCTGCTCTCGTGTCGGGATCCCGGGGCCTCACGCTGGGCACTTGGCAGCGCAGCCTCCGCCTGAGTTTCGGGAACAGCCAGAGCAGGACGGACACTGGTTCCCCTTGAGGCTTGGTGGACTCACCGGGGAACCAGCAGGCCCTGTGCCTTTATTTTTGGGGGACTTGGACGACTGTTCAATTCTCTGCCTTGTCATTGGTCTGTCCTGGTCCTGTTTCTCCTGATTCCGTCTGGGCAGGATTTATGCTTCTCACACGGTCTCCGTTTATTCCAGCTTCTCCAACGTGCTGCCCAGACCAGGGGAGCGGCCCAGGGGAGCCTCTTTCCAGGTGTCTGCTGCGGCCTCTCCTCCTCCTTTTCTCCTTCTAGTTATTGGGGTTTCCTTCTGTTTTTCCAGCGGGGGCCCAGATGTTGTCAACCATGTTTGCTTTCTCAGCACCCCCCTCTGCCACGATGGCGCGTGTGAACTGTCCCTTCACGTGTGTCTCACTGACGTGGCTCCAAGTGTCCGTGTCTCCTTCCTGCTCCTGCCACTCGGAGTCACGTGCTCCTCCTTGGTCATCGCTGCAGCTGCAATGACAGGTTATTTAATGGAGCCCCTTCTTGCTGGTGATGAGGTCCTGGCCCTGGGGATCCAGACCCCCTGTGTGGTGTTGGGGTGTCCACAGGCTCTGGGGGTCCTGACTCCACAATCCACTCTCTGGAGACAAGACAATTCCTTGTTCCACCTTCTCACTCACCCTGTGGTGGGTCCGTCGTGTTTCGTGCCGTCTCCACAGTCACAGGTTTTCCATTCCTGGTGAATTTCCATTGTGACCAGAGAAGATAATTGACAGGATTTCAAACCTCATGATCTGCTGAGCCTGTTTTTATTGTGTTTAAGGAGAAAATGTATGTTTCCACATTTGTTCCCATCACAGGTTATGTGTTCAAGTCTCTACTAATGTGTCCTCTCACACCGTCCAGTCAGGGACCCAGAACCCCCACCCCATTTCCTGGGCTGCCTCCCGCCCCCACCCACCACCATCCTCCCTCTGCTGGCCCCAGGTCTGCAGCCAGATGTCAAGAGTTGACGACTAGGTTGATCTGACTGACCCTGGGACACGTTCCCTGTACCCACACGTAAGTCAGACCATCCAGCATTTGTCTTTTTCCTTCTGACTCACTTCCCTTGGCGCCATCCAGGCTCTGTCTGTGCTCTGCTGCCTGCAGGGGCTTCCTTAGTCATAGCGCAGTTACAGGCACTTGTCTCAACACAACACATTTTACAGAAACCTGCACTGTCCTCAGCATGGAGGTGGTTTCAGTGACTGTGCTAGGGGCACCCCAGCAGGGGCATCGCTGATATCTTTGAGGACCAGGTGCAGGTGACAAGAGAAGAAAAATAAAAGCATAAACTGAGACTAATCAAATACGAACACATCTGAACAGAAAGGCACTATATGGAAAACAAACAGACTCTCGATGGAGGGGAGAAATTGGTGGCGATAAATATATCAAACAAACGGTTATCCACAACTTACAAAGATTTTAGGTAAGGAAAGGACCCCACAGAGCACGTGTGAGCGCCAGCACCAGGGCCTGCGTCCCAGCAAGTAACAGGGGCTCAGGGTCACCAGCTCTGGCCCTAATAAGGGACCTGCTCATCGTGTGTCCTGACCCCACGTCCCAGGACCCTCCCCGGCTCCTCTGCCCAGACCCAGCCAGAGCTGCTATATAGCAGGACACATGCAAATAGGGCGTCCCCTGCTGCTGAAAACCAGCCCGGCCCGCCCTGCAGCCCGCACAGGAGCCCAGCCCGCACCCAGGGTCCACTCGGGTCAGCACGGACGCGGACACTCGCCATGGAGCGTGGGCTGAGCTGGCTGCTGCTCGTGGCTCTTCTAGGGGGTGATTCCTGGGGCAGGATCCCTGAGGAGGGGGGCAGGAGGGGAAGCAGTGGGCGAGAGCCATGTCCTGACGGGCTGTGTCTGTGTTTGCAGGTGTCCAGGGTGAGGCGCAGCTGGTGGAGTCTGGGGGAGACTTGGTGCCGCCTGGGGGGTCTCTCAGACTCTCCTGTGTAGCGTCCGGATTCAACTTCAGATACAACTGGATGCACTGGGTCCGCCAGGCTCCGGGGAAGGGCCTTGATTGGGTTGCACGAATTTATCCTAATGATGGTGACGCAAGCTACACAGACTCCGTGAAGGGCCGATTCACCATCTCCAGCGACAACGCCAAGAACTCGCTGTATCTGCAAATGAGCAGCCTGAGGCCCGAGGACACGGCCGTGTATTTCTGTGCAGAGAGGCACAGTGAGGGGAGCGGGTGTGAGCCCAGACACAAACCCTGCAGGACGGGGGGCGGGGCTGGGGGTCCACTGGGGCGTGTCAGGACCCCAGGGGCCCAGCTAGACCAGGAGGCCCAGGAGGCTCAGAGCTCAGAGCTCAGCCCGGGAGCAGGTGCAGGGGTGGGGGGCAGGGGCTTCCTGTCTGGGGCTCCCTCTGCAAGACCCCAGCTCCCCAGGGCACCATTGCTCTCCTCTGAGTGGCTCCCGAACCCAACATTCCTGGGGAGCCCCAAGGAGGAGGTGACTCTGTCTGTGCACAGGTGAGACCTCCCCAGGGCCGAGACCCTCACCTGTCTACGTGTCTGTTACTTACTATTACTGGGGGGACCCGGGGAGGGCGGGTGTTGCCCAGACACAGACCCTGCAGGACAGGAGGGGGCAGCACCCAGGCCCACCACCAGGGGGCGCTCCGAGCTCACAGCCCTGGACTCAGCTCATGGCTGTGGGGGGACATGGACAGGGACGTGACCTCCATCCTGGACCTGCCCTCCAGGCCAACCCCTGCCCTCTCCTAGTGGGTGTCCATCCCTCTGTCCTCTTCGGGTCCAGCCTGGGGTCACTCCCCCTGTGCAATTTGTCGATAACGTCTGTGCCTTTGTATTGAGTCAGAACCACTGATTGTTCTGATCCAAGACCCAGTAGGATCAGATCACCGTGATGTCCACACCCCTGTCACCAGTCCCACGGCCCCTAAGACGGCCATTGGGGACTCCTGATCAAGGCTCCTGGATCCAGGCCCTAGGAGCTGAGCCCTGAACCGTGTTTGGATGGAACCTGGCAGCGGGCCGGGACAGGGTTCTAAGGACTCTGCGTGTGTCTCTGTCCTGGCCGGACCCGACTCCTTGTCTGAAAGGCCCCTGGTCAGCTCTGGGGGTCCCGGGTCTCCTGGACTGACCTCTGGCGTCTGTGACGGGGGCACCCGCCACGAAGGCTCTCGGGTGGACCCTTCTCTGCAGAGTCTCCCGGGTTCCAGGACTGTTGCTGCTCAGTGTCTTGTGTGTTTCTAGCTGAACCTCATTGAAATTGGGGCCTTTCTGTGACACAGGCCGTGTGTTTCCAGGGACGCGGCGGGTCTGTGGCTGTTCGGGGCGTGGCCACCGCCCAGAGCTCGCTCCCGGCGGAGTCAGGAGGTGTCCAGCTATCGTCTCCTCTGCGTGACGCGTCACGTCTCCTCCTTTCTCTCAAGGCTGTTTCCCTCTCCAAGGCCTTGGGGATCCGTGTAAACATGGTAACTGTGGTTTCTCTTTCCTGCACCCCCTCATCTGCATTTGTGGGTCTTGCCTCACGTCCACGCGTGGCTTTGGGGACAGGCCCTGCTGGACGGCACCCTCCCCAGGCGCGCAGGGTCCTCCCTCTTCCGGGGCCTCTTTCATGTCCACGGACCGAGCCCCACATGGTCCCCGGACCGTCCTCCTCCCTCTGACGTCATCCAGGACCCGTCTGTGAGGGCGTGACCGGGACTGGCCCCAGGCCCTTCTCCTGCCGTGGTGACGCCAGAGTCACCCTGAGAGTGTGTGTTGGATCCTCTGCTGCCCGACGGGCCCAGTTGTTATCTTGAGACAGTTTCATTCCTGGAGTCTCTGGTGTCCCTCAGTGTCCTCGGGTCCTCTTCAGACGGGGAGGGGCACGTGTCCTCTTCCTCCGGGTCCTGCTGGGCTTCTCCCTCCCTGACCGCCTGGGCTGGACGTCGGGCGGGGACGAGCCACAGAGGGGGTCGTGGCTCCTCCCTGCTCCGGGCCGTGGCGGGATCGTGTCAGCGTCTCACCCGAGTGTCCTGTGGGCTGAGGGGTGGACACGCGGTGTCCATCGTGTTTCCCTACGTTGCATTTGTCCGCATTTTGTGGGATCACCCGCCCCAACTCTTCACCGTGTGGTCCCTGATCAAGCTGCTCGTCTCCGGGCCCATCTCTGCCCCTCGTGCTCGAAACGGGTCCCCCCGAGACTCTCCACACTTGGAACCGCAGGGCCCGAGGAGACGCCCCCGTCCCGGGACACCCGCTGCGGGGCCGCGAGCTGCGGCCCCGAACCCGCTTCTCCGCGTCTCAGCACAGACTCGGCTCCTCCCGGGGTGACGGCAGAGCCGGGAACGCAGCTCGTGTCCCCCCGCCCCCCGAGGCCTTCATGGTGCATAAACGAACGGGGGACCCGGCGTCCGCCAGGCTCGGCCTCTCCCGCCCGCAGAGAGTTTGCTTCCTCCTCTGCCGTCTCCGAGACCAGCCCGAGCGGACCCCACGACGCGGGGGGACGGGGTCAGCGGCAGAGCTGGTGCCCGCAGCGCCCCGGGGTCCCGGCCTGCCTGCCGCGCGGGGTCCTCACGCTGAGGAGAGCCAGGAGGGCGCAGGCAGCACCTCCGGGCCCGGGCTCGGGGTGAAGGCACGTCTTGGGCCCTCGGGGCCTCTTCACCCCTTTCTTGCCATTTACGGGGTTCAGGGAGGAGGGTGCGGGGCCGGGGGCTGACAGGGCCCCAGCCCCGGGCGTCTTCACGCTCTCTGGGCTCCCCGTGTTGTCCTGGCCTCGGCGCCCTGCTGGGTCTCTCGTCTGTCTCCTCCCCGGGTCCCTCCTTCCTGCGGCTCTTTCTTGGGGCGGCCTGTTGGGGACCGCCACCCTGCGCAGTGAGCAGAAGGGCCTTGACCCGAGTCCCTAAGGCATGTGAAACACATGCGTCTTGGAGGAAACCTCTGGGTGACAGGACTTGGTGTTGGGAGCCTGGAAGGGACCTGCGTACATCTCCACAGACTGACAACAACAAAGTAATGAGCGAACTTCCCAGGCTCAGGCTAGGAGGCGATAAGATCATGTGTGTGAGAACGAACCGCCCGGTACCCTGCTGTCTGAAGTGAATAGATACTAGTAAGAGAACAGACTCATCACTCGTGCATGTTCTCATTGTGTGGTATGCTTTGATGTTACACCTGCTGCAATTAAAATAGTACATAATGAGCACTAAGACAATAAAGATTTGCTGCAGGCGGGACATGACAGTCCCCCATGTCTGATTTCCCTCACCGTCGCGTTCCAGGTTGGACTCACTAGAAGTCCACAAGCGGCGCCCGAATACACGGACCTGAAGCTGATACCTCCCACCCAGAGGGACGAGGTGACGGCAGCGGCGGGTGACGGTTTGCAGAAGGTGGTGCGTAAACAAGGGGAAACTAACAGAATGGGGTATTCTTCTTCTCGTCTTCCTACTTTTGCTTCTCTGTTGAAACATCTATTGCCTGAACATGGGGCAAAAGTCCCGCTCTCTCAAATTCTTGAATGTTTGAATGTTGTGACTGAATTTAATCTTTGGTTTCCTGATACTGGTACTTTTGATATTGAAACAAGGGACCGGGTCCAAGAGACAATGGTCCGGAAACATAAGCAGGGGGAGCAGATCCCTGTAAAGTTTCGGTCCACGGGGGCTATACTTAGAGTAGCTATGTTAGCTGTCGACGGAAAAATCCGTCCTGACGCAGCCGTTTTGGTTCAAACGGCGCAGCAATCTTTACACAAGCATGACCTGGAAGATGACACTCTGGCTAAGGCAGCTCAAGCTGTTCAGCAATCTCTAGAAGACTGTGATGACGATGTTCCTTTGCAAGACTCCAATAAGGGTGACCAAGGGGCTCAGCCTTTTGTTGTGGCTCGTGTTAATAATTTTGCCAAACCTTTCTCGAATGTGACGCCAGAGGAGCTCTGTGCCATGTTGCAGTCTCCCTTTAAACAGGGGCGTAGACAGAGCTCAAGACTTAAACCAGCTGCAGAGAAGTTAGGAGAGTTTACTTTAGGGGGTTCAACTTCTCATGGACTTCAAATCAGGTCTCCCGTCCCTCTTCATGAGGAGGAGGAAATGAAAACAACAAGATCTCATGAAATTCGGCCTGAGGATGTGTCTTTACCTGACACTGGGGAGGAGGCTAGGTTCCCCCCACTAGAGTTTTGCCATTTGTTCCTTTTAAGAAAAAATAAAAAGAAAAAAGGTATTTCTAAATAACAGTATTCAAAGTCCATTCACAATTGTTAAAGGGAAAGAAAATGGTTAAATTTGACTATATGAGACTATATGACTATAACATGACTAAAAGGTTTTTATTAAAATAGTACAAACCCACTGCAGGGGACAGGTGGGGGCGGCCCCTGGTCTCAGCAAGCAGCTGCCTGGATTTTTTTTTTCCAGGGTTGGGATCACTGGCAGGTCTCTACTGCCTTCCCATGGGGGACTGGACTCTCCTTTTGTCCACCTTAACAAACTATTTTGGTTCATTCTAGGAAAAAAAGTTCTATTTCCTTGGGTGTTTCTCATTTCAAAGTCTACATTGTTTAAGGTAAAAACTGTGGAGTAACTTTGGACTTGCAAACAAACTATACAAAATGTTTATTGGTGAAATAAAAGCTTTTAAATTTACTTATTAGACCTATAAAAGGTTAAGTTTCTTGTTAAACTAATTAACCTGGTAAAATATACAGTATTAATGCAGACATTTTTGAGCTAAATTCTAAACCTCAAATTTTGATAAACGCCTACAAACAGGCAGACTCTAAAAATTTACCTCTTCTCCTGTTCTCAAGATAACAGTGTTCTTTCATGTTTTAAAATACGCCCGTTCCCAGTGAGATAATGTGTTAACAACCTAAAGCCAAAAAATCATTTCTTAAAAATATGAACTCCCAAAATATTTTCTTATCAAAAAAGTTAGTAAAAACTGCCATGACTGCTGTGGTCTCGAGCCCAAGGTCTTTGGTAATAATTAAGATTAGACACTTATTCTGTGTGCAAATTTTAGCTGTTAACTCATTAAAAACCTCAGTATTTTCACACATATTGGTAAAATAACTATGTTTCAAAATATATACATATGGCCAAAATTTTATATGCATATCAAGAGATCTCTGTGTCTGTTTGTGTCTGTCTTCGTGTTTTTGTTTTGTTTTGTTCTTTACCTCCGGAGGACTAATCATAAACGGCGCCTATATAAGTTCTCATAAAAACAAATTTGAAAATCATGATCCAAATTTTTAATGTACAAAATTAGTTCAAATTTTATAATATAATACAAATCATATATGCCTTAAAGTTATAATGTTAAATATTAATAATAATCTACTCTTTTTAAATGTATCTTTAAAGTATTTTTCTTTTCTTGACTAAATATATATATATACTTATAATTTTTTTGTCATATTAACTTTGCCAAGTGAAACTCAGCTATACTGTTTTTAAGCCAATTTTAAAAATCTGCAATGTTTAAAGCAGCATTTTGGGGTCAGGAACACACAAAGCACCTTCTTGTGTTCTGAACTGCTGAAAAGAAACCACCATCATAATTTGTTGAATGTGGAAAAACAGAAAAAGCTAAAATTGAGGGTATGTAGTAAGTGGTAGAAGGTTTGAGGGGAAGTGAATTTTATTTGCCTTGGTTTATAAAACCCAAATAATGGGTTGAAGAGAAACAATGATATGTGTTGAAAATTTAACTGTGTTGCATTATTTGATCAATGTATTCATTGGATGGAAAAAAGACTAAGTATTACTGCAGCCTGCTTTCATGTGGCCACACAGGCCATTTCAGTAAATTCCCCTCGGAAATTAGAAATTGCTTCTAGAGAAACTAATTCTAATGCTGCAGCTCCTCCTAAAACCTTATGTTCCCAGCTTTAAAAAATTAAGTTACGTACATGTTTCTGTAGACACCTTTTCTCATTTGATTACGGCTACAGCTAGAACCGGAAAAGCCTTTAAAAATATGTCTCAACATTTAATGTTTTGCTTTGCTTGTGCAGAAAAGCCTAAACTATTAAGACAAATAATGCACCTGCTTACACCTCCTTTGCCTTCAAAATTTTTTTTTAATTCATTTAACTTGTGGGAGAGGCTATGCCTGTATTTTTCTACAGGACACTGTTCGATGTGCCTTTAAGGTGCCCTCTTTAAATAATGAACAGCCTGCCCAGCGATATCAATGGAAGGTGCTGTCTCGGGGCATGGCAAATTCTCCTACTATGTGTCAGTTTTATGCTGACAAGGCTCTAGTTAGTTCACCAGGCGATGATTTCCAGATGCTCACATTTTACATTATATGGATGATATTCTAATAGCTGCTGACAGCAACTCTGTCCTTTCTCAAGTTGTACAGTTTTTATTAATGGAACTTCCAAAGTTTGGTCTTTTAATAGCTCCCGAGAAAATTCAAACCTTATCACCTTTCAAATATCTCGGTAGCCTTGTTGGCCGGCACACCGTGCGACCTCAATGCATGAAACTGCAACAAAAGCATTTAAAGACCTTAAATGATTTTCAAAAGTTACTTGGAGACATTAACTGGTTACGCCCTACATTGGGCATTCCTAATTATGCTTTAACCCATCTTTTTCAAACGCTAGAGGGGGATTCGGATTTACAAAGCCCTAGGCATTTAACCCCTGAGGCCCAAGCACAACTCTCTTTTGTGGAGCAACAAATTAAAAACAGTTTGTTTATCGATACCAGCCTGATTTGCCACTTAATTTACTGATCTTTGGCACTCCTCAAAGTCCTACAGCAATAATTGCACAACAGGACAAGCCACTAGAATGGATATATATTAAAAATTCAAATTCTCAAACTGTAACTCCACATATTGAACTCATTGCTGAAATTATTGTTAAAGGAAGTTTCCGTGTTAAATCTATATGGGGCTTTGACCCCTCTGTTATTATTTTGCCATTTTCTTCCTCTTGGTTTCAACAGATTTTTCCCTTGTCAGATACACTGCAGCTTGCCTTGGCCGATTATCCTAATGACATTGGATGTCACTACCCTGCTGGAAAGTTATGGGATTTTCTCAAGTCTACAAAATGGATAATTTCTGATACTGTTGTTCTTGAGCCTATACCTGGAGCTCCTGTTTATTTTGTAGATGGCTCTTCTTCCGGTATTGCAGCTGCTGTGGGACCACAAATTCAATTTTCAGTCCACACCCCTTATTCATCGGCTCAACAAGTTGAATTAATTGCTATATTTCATCTTTTGCAGCAACTGCCTCCTGGCCCAGCTAACATTATTACTGACTCTTTATATGTTGCCCAATTGGTTCCTCGTCTTGTTACAGGTACTTTACATTCTAAACACCCTGTTCTTGCCTCCTTGTTACAGCAGCTTCGATCAGCGCTGCGATCTTATGATTATCCTCTCCATATTGCACATATTCGTGCACATTCTGGCCTCCCTGGACCTCTGTCTCGAGGCAACGAAACAGCTAATGCATTAACCACACAAATTTTTCCGGTGTTTTCTTCCCCAGAAGAAGAGCATGCTGTTCTACACTCCAGTGCTTTTCGGTTACATTCTGCCTATCATATTCCTTTACATCAAGCTCGTTGTATCCTCCAGAGATGTTCTGCCTGCGCACCATATCTATGCCGGACCTCTCCAGCTGGCAGTAACCCACGCGGTTCTTGCCCTAATCAGATCTGGCAGATGGATGTCACCCATTTCCCTGCTTTTCGCCCTTTATCATATTTACATGTTACTATTGATACCTTTTCAGGGTTTTTGTGGGCAACAGCCCAGTCAGGGAAGTCTTTGTTCATGTTCAAACTCATTTATTTTCTTGCTTTGCTGTTATGGGCCTTCCCACGGAACTCAAAACAGACCACAGGGGGACCCCGTAACACGCAGCAGTAAGCATTTTGCTACTCAATCAGCACGCAGTGCGCAAGAACCAGTATGGGTGAAAACCCCAGGAATAAATGAGTGGGAGGCGGGGGTGATGATTTTAAAAGGAAAAGGCTATGCTTCTGTCATTTTAGATGGATCCTGTGAAACAAGTTGGACACCTCTTCAGCTTGTCCGGCCCCGGATCCCGGCCATTCAAGAGACCACCTCAGACTCTGGACGACAATACCATGAGGGACCCTCCGGCCACTTCTCAGCCACTACAATGGGAGACACAGAAGCCATTGATCCAAGGCATGGCCCGTCTGTCAATGAAAAGAAAAAGGAAGGCCACCAATAGTCCCGTTGCACCCATTACATGGGGTAGCGTCAAGGCACTGAGCAATCACGGTGAACAAGTTCTCCGCAACCAGGGAGCTCCAATTAACCCGGAAAATATGTTCCTTGCTATGGTGGCAGTTATCACGTGCGCCTCTGCGGTAGGTGCCAACTACACATATGTATATTGGGCATACATTCCACACCCCCCATTGCTACAGGTGGTGGAATGGGGACAGATTGGGCCTGTCGTCTTCACCAGTGACACTCAACACATGCCTGGTCCATGGTCAAAAGAGGGATCTTCTCATCCTGATGAGGAAGGACAGAGTTTTAATTTTACCTGAGGATATGAATATCTTCCCTTGTGTTCTGGTATGACACCTTGTATACCCATTGCCCCTCAGACCTGGGTTAATAGTGCTCCTCCTATTAAAATCAATAATCAATTTGGCTCACAAATTCGTACACTTATGGATATGTATGTTGCTCTTTCTTTTAATTTTACTGAAATAAATACAACGTCTAAGGCACGCAGCAATAAGCCAGTTTGTCAGCAAATTTCATATAAGAATTACACACATTCCCCTACTTTTTGGAGTCAGTGCCGTGGATTAAAAGGAATATTGTTAAGATCAGGAAAGTATGTTTTTGTTGATTGGGGACCACATGGGAAGTTTTTGACTAACTGTTCTGAGGACTACAGTCCTGCAGTCTGTGATTATGTTACAAATGCAGTTTGGAATGTGTCAAAGAATGGGACTGTGAAAGATAGGAACCAATATGGACTCATGGCTTGGCATGATGGAGGCATGGCACCCCCGAGACCTCGCTTGTCGCTTGCTTCCGGACGGTGGGGACCTGAACAATGGGACTTTTGGAAGCTAATAGTCGCCACCACCCCTATGCAATTTTGGAAAGGCAGCTTCTCGGGAACATCACGTTCTGGGTCTCATTATCACTTTGTACATAACACCAGTTTCTATATACGAGCCTGTGTTCGATTCCCCTATGTAATAGCCATTGGCACTGTTTCCTTTGATGAAAAGGTTAAAGCTGTAACATGTAATGACTGCTCTTTATACTCCTGTGTTAACTCATCGGCTAAGTTTAATATTAGCCGACACTCTCTCCTTGTGTTAAAGGCTAGAACACATTTGTGGCTGCCTGTGAACCCGACCCGGCCCTGGGAGGAGTCTCCAGTGACTGGGACATTACTTAGGGTGATTGGGAAACTCCTCCGCCGCGCTGGACGTTTTGTGGGATGGCTTGTGCCTGCCACACTTGGACTGACTGTGGTCACAGCCACGGCAGCGGCTGCAGGAGCCGCACTTCACACTGCAGTACAGGCTCATGACTTTGTTGCTACCTGGTCCCATGACTCTCCACTCCTCTGGCGACAGCAAGTCCGCATTGATGAAGATTTACAAGCGCGGGTAGGGGAGTTACAACAGACTGTTCAATGGCTGGGTGATCAATTTGTAGCTGTGCAACAACAAATTATCTTACATTGTGATTGGAATGTTAGTACTTATTGGGTAACTCCTGTGCAATTTAATAATGTTTCTACTTCATGGTCTCAGATTCAGCATCACCTTAACTGTGTTCATGGTAATTTGTCTTTGGATGTAAAGTCTTTGCAAAATCAAGTACTTCAATACTTTTCTAAAGAATTGCCTACAAATTCTATTGATGGATTGGCTGAGGGTATTGCCAATGCTCTACAGGGCATGGACCCTCGTTCATTGGCTCAAAGTCTGACTCATAGTATTGGCAGTGGAATTATAGCGAGACTAATATGGGCTTTGTTGTTTGGAATAGGGTACTACTGCCTCCGACGACCGACAAGCCTCCGGTTCGACTCAGCTAAAATGATGCTTGAATTATTAAAGACAAAAGGGGGAGATGTTGGAGGCGGCCACCCTGCGTAGTGAGCAGAAGGGCCTTGACCCGAGTCTCTAAGGCATGTGAAAACACATGCGTCTCGGAGGAAAACCTCTGGGTGACAGGACTTGGTGTTGAGAGCCTGGAAGTGACCTGCGTACATCTCCACAGACTGACAACAACAAAGTAATGAGCGAACTTCCCAGGCTCAGGCTAGGAGGCGATGAGATCATGTGTGTGAGAACGAACCGCCCGGTACCCTGCTGTCTGAAGTGAATAGATACTAGTAAGAAAACAGACTCATCACTCATGCATGTTCTCATTATGTGGTATGCTTTGATGTTACACCTGCTGCAATTAAAATAGTACATAATGAGCACTAAGACAATAAAGATTTGCTGCATGCGGGACATGACAGTCCCCCATGTCTGATTTCCCTCACTGTTGCAGTTCAGGTTCGGACTCACTAGAAGTCCACACCCGGGCTCGTCCTTAAAAACGGCTGAGAGTGTCCATCAGAGAGCGGGAGAGCCAGGGCCGCACCCGGGGCCACAGCTGCAGACACGCTCGTCCCCTGCGCGGCGGGGTCTCCTGGCCGCAGTGAGGTCATGGGCGCCCCGTGAGGACACGGGCCAGGGGCTGTTCTGTGTTGGGGGCTCCCCTCCAGCCGCAGGGCCTGGGCACGGGCTGCGTGAACTGTGAGTATCAACAGGAGAAGAGCTGACGGATCCTCGGGTTTTGAAAGTGAATCACGCTCTGGACAACTGTGGGCGAAGTCACAGGAACAGGCGGGGCCGGAGGGGGGACCACAGGCCGTCCGTGCTGGCCCGGAGGACAGAGGGCAGGGCCACCGCCCACCCCGTCCCGTCCCAGGCGGGGCCTGTCCCTGAGATGGGCCGTGAGGGCCAGACCGAGGCCAGGGACCCGCAGCCTCCCCACACAGGGAGGGCGCCCGCTGCGAACCCTCCCTGGTCACTCCCTGGGCTGGGCCTGGGCTCTGGTCACTCAGGTCAGGTCTCGGGCGGAGCCGCGTCCAGAGAGGAGGAGCTGGTGGGTCTGGGCCTCTGCCCACGGGGCTCCCCGGGGAGGGTCAGGGCTGACCCGGGGTTGGGAGTGAAGCAGGCCTGACAGGTGATGCCCCTTGTCCCAGGTGTCCTGTCCCCGGTTCTGAAAAATCTCTGCTCCGCTTCTCTGCACCCGCGTGAACTGAGACCGACGACGTCTGTCTCTTCATTTCCGTGACATCCCCCCGCAGGGTCCTCCATGTTGCTGCACGTGCAGGATCCGTCCTTGGCTACACCTGAGCTGTCAGCACTTGTCCACACACACCTCAGTCCAGATCCATCCCCTGCCCTCGGTTCCACATCCCGGCTGTGCCAACAGGGCGGCATCAGCACTGGAGGGAAAAGGCAACAACACATGGTATTGCCCTAGTGGATATATTGAGGCTCCCAGGACAAGAGAAGGAAAATGAACATTAACAGACGGGCTACATCAAACTAATATGCTTCTGAAAATGAAAGAAACTGTCAGAAAAACAAGAGACGGGAACTGAATGGGAGAAATTATGTGACAGGACAAGTTTGACAAAGGGCAGATCCTGAACATACAAAGATCCCAGGTGAGAAGACCCCACAGAACATGTGTGAGCAGCAGCACCTGGGCCTGCGTCCCAGAAGGTAACAGAGGCTCAGTGTCACCAGCTCTGGCCCTAATAAGGGACCTGCTCATCGTGTGTCATGACCCCACGTCCCAGGACCCTCCCGGCTCCTCTGCCCAGACCCAGCCAGAGCTGCTATATAGCAGGACACATGCAAATAGGGCGTCCCCTGCTGCTGAAAACCAGCCCGGCCCGCCCTGCAGCCCGCACAGGAGCCCAGCCCGCACCCAGGGTCCCCTCGGGTCAGCACGGACGCGGACACTCGCCATGGAGCGTGGGCTGAGCTGGCTGCTGCTCGTGGCTCTTCTAGGGGTGATTCCTGGGGCAGGATCCCTGAGGGGGGCAGGAGGGGAAGCAGTGGGCGAGAGCCATGTCCTGACGGGCTGTGTCTGTGTTTGCAGGTGTCCAGGGTGAGGAGGCAGCTGGTGGAGTCTGGGGGAGACTTGGTGCCGCCTGGGGGGTCCCTCAGACTCTCCTGTGCAGCCTCTGGATTCACCTTCAGCAACTACAACATGCACTGGGTCCGCCAGGCTACAGGAAAGGGGCTGCAGTGGGTTGGAATAATTTATACTGGTGGTAGCACAAACTACGCAGACTCCGTGAAGGGCCGATTCACCGTCTCCAGAGACAACGCCAAGAACTCGCTGTATCTGCAAATGAGCAGCCTGAGGCCCGAGGACACGGCCGTGTATTTCTGTGCGAGAGACACAGTGAGGGGAGCGGGTGTGAGCCCAGACACAAACCCTGCAGGACGGGGGGCGGGGCTGGGGGTCCACTGGGTCATGTCAGGACCCCAGGGGCCCAGGGACTCCGGGAGGCCCAGGAGGCTCAGAGCTCAGACACAGCCCGGGAGCAGGTGCAGGGTGGGGGGCAGGGGCTTCCTGTCTGGGGCTCCCTCTGCAAGACCCCAGCTCCCCAGGGCACCATTGCTCTCCTCTGAGAGGCTCCTGCTCCCCACATTCCTGGGGAGCCCCAAAGAGGAGGTGACTGTCTGTGCACAGGTGAGACCTCCCCAGGGACGAACCCTCACACTGTCCAGGTGTCTGGTACTTACTATTACTGGGGGACCCGGGGAGGGGGGCGGGTGTGGCCCAGACACAGACCCTGCAGGACAGGAGGGGGCAGCACCCAGGCCCACCACCGAGGGGCGCTCCGAGCTCACAGCCCTGGACTCAGCTCATGGCTGTGGGAGGACATGGACAGGGATGGGACCACCATCCTGGACCTGCCCTCCAGGCCAACCCCTGCCCTCTCCTAGTGGGTGTCCATCCTCTGTCCTCCTCGGGTCCAGCCTGGGGTCACTCCCCAGTGCAATTTGTTGATAACGTCTGTGCCTTTGTATTGAGTCAGAACCACTGATTGTTCTATTCCAAGACCCAGTGGGATCAGATCACCGTGATGTCCACACCCCTGTCACCAGTCCCACGGCCCCTAAGACGGCCACTGGGGACTCCTGATCAGGCTCCTGGATCCAGGCCCTAGGAGCTGAGCCCTGAACCGTGTTTGGATGGAACCTGGCAGCTGGCCGG
>NW_023601104.1:103280318-103368311 GCF_014898055.3 Talpa occidentalis
CAGTGTATCTGACAAGGGAAAAATCTGTTGAAACCAAGAGGAAGAAAATGGCAAAATAATAACAGAGGGGTCAAAGCCCCATATAGATTTAACACGGCAACTTCCTTTAACAATAATTTCAGCAATGAGTTCAATATGTGGAGTTACAGTTTTGAGAATTTGAATTTTTAATATATTCCATTCTAGTGGCTTGTCCTGTTGTGCAATTATTGCTGTAGGACTTTGAGGAGTGCCCAAAGATCAGTAAATTAAGTGGCAAATCAGGCTGGTATCGATAAACAAACTGTTTAATTTGTTTGCTCCACAAAAGAGAGTTGTGCTTGGGCCTCAGGGGTTAAATGCCTAGGGCTTGTAAATCCGAATCCCCCTCTAGCGTTTGAAAAAGAGATGGTTAAAGCATAATTAGGAATGCCCAATGTAGCGGCGTAACCAGTTAATGTCTCCAAGTAACTTTTGAAAATCATTTAAGGTCTTTAAATGCTTTTGTTGCAGTTTCATGCATTGAGGTTGCACGGTGCCGGCCAACAAGGCTACCGAGATATTTGAAAGGTGATAAGTTTGAATTTTCTCGGGAGCTATTAAAAGACCAAACTTTGGAAATTCCATTTTAATAAAACTGTAACTTGAGAAAGGACAGAGTTGCTGTCAGCAGCTATTAGAATATCATCCATATAATGTAAAATGTGAGCATCTGGAAATCATCGCCTGGTGAACTAACTAGAGCCTTGTCAGCATAAAACTGACACATAGTAGGAGAATTTCAGCCCGAGACAGCACCTTCCATTGATATCGCTGGGCAGGCTGTTCATTATTAAAGAGGGCACCTTAAAGGCACATCGAACAGTGTCCTGTAGAAAAATACAGGCATAGCCTCTCCCACAAGTTAAATGAATTAAAAAAAAATTTTGAAGGCAAGGAGGTGTAAGCAGGTGCATTATTTGTCTTAATAGTTTAGGCTTTTCTGCACAAGCAAAGCAAAACATTAAATGTTGAGACATATTTTTAAAGGCTTTCCGGTTCTAGCTGTAGCCGTAATCAAATGAGAAAAGGTGTCTACAGAAACATGTACGTAACTTAATTTTTTAAAGCTGGGAACATAAGGTTTTAGGAGGAGCTGCAGCATTAGAATTAGTTTCTCTAGAAGCAATTTCTAATTTCCGAGGGAATTTACTGAAATGGCCTGTGTGGCACATGAAAGCAGGCTGCCAGTAATACTTAGTCTTTTTTCCATCCAATGAATACATTGATCAAATAATGCAACACAGTTAAATTTTCAACACATATCATGTTTCTCTTCAACCCATTATTTGGGTTTTATAAACCAAGGCCAATAAAATTCACTCCCTCAAACCTTCTACCACTTACTACATACCCTCAATTTTAGCTTTTTCTGTTTTTCCACATTCACAAATTATGATGGTGGTTTCTTTTCAGCAGTCGAACACAAGAAGGTGCTTTGTGTGTTCCTGACCCCAAAATGCCTGCTTTAAACATTGCAGATTTTTAAAATTGGCTTAAAAACAGTATAGCTGAGTTTCACTTGGCAAAGTTAATATGACAAAAAAATTATAAGTATATATATATATATATTTAGTCAAGAAAAGAAAAATACTTTAAAGATACATTTAAAAGAGTAGATTATTATTAATATTTAACATTATAACTTTAAGGCATATATGATTTGTATTATATTATAAAATTTGAACTAATTTTGTACATTAAAAATTTGGATCATGATTTTCAAATTTGTTTTTATGAGAACTTATATAGGCACCGTTTATGATTAGTCCTCCGGAGGTAAAGAACAAAACAAAACAAAAACACGAAGACAGACACAAACAGACACAGAGATCTCTTGATATGCATATAAAATTTTGGCCATATGTATATATTTTGAAACATAGTTATTTTACCAATATGTGTGAAAATACTGAGGTTTTTAATGAGTTAACAGCTAAAATTTGCACACAGAATAAGTGTCTAAGCTTAATTATTACCAAAGACCTTGGGCTCGAGACCACAGCAGTCATGGCAGTTTTTACTAACTTTTTTGATAAGAAAATATTTTGGGAGTTCATATTTTTAAGAAATGATTTTTGGCTTTAGGTTGTTAACACATTATCTCACTGGGAACGGGCGTATTTTAAAACATGAAAGAACACTGTTATCTTGAGAACAGGAGAAGAGGTAAATTTTTAGAGTCTGCCTGTTTGTAGGCGTTTATCAAAATTTGAGGTGTAGAATTTAGCTCAAAAATGTCTGCATTAATACTGTATATTTTACCAGGTTAATTAGTTTAACAAGAAACTTAACCTTTTATAGGTCTAATAAGTAAATTTAAAAGCTTTTATTTCACCAATAAACATTTTGTATAGTTTGTTTGCAAGTCCAAAGTTACTCCACAGTTTTTACCTTAAACAATGTAGACTTTGAAATGAGAAACACCCAAGGAAATAGAACTTTTTTCCTAGAATGAACCAAAATAGTTTGTTAAGGTGGACAAAAGGAGAGTCCAGTCCCCCACAATGGGAAGGCAGTAGAGACCTGCCAGTGATCCCAACCCTGGAAAAAAAAAATCCAGGCAGCTGCTTGCTGAGACCAGGGGCAGCCCCCACCTGTCCCCTGCAGTGGGTTTGTACTATTTTAATAAAAACCTTTTAGTCATGTTATAGTCATATAGTCTCATATAGTCAAATTTAACCATTTTCTTTCACTTTAACAATTGTGAATGAACTTTGAATACTGTTATTTAGAAATACCTTTTTTCTTTTTATTTTTCTTAAAAGGAGCAAATGGCAAAACTCTAGTGGGGGGAACCTAGCCTCCTCCCCAGTGTCAGGTAAAGACACATCCTCAGGCCGAATTTCATGAGATCTTGTTGTTTTCATTTCCTCCTCCTCATGAAGAGGGACGGGAGACCTGATTTGAAGTCCATGAGAAGTTGAACCCCCTAAAGTAAACTCTCCTAACTTCTCTGCAGCTGGTTTAAGTCTTGAGCTCTGTCTACGCCCCTGTTTAAAGGGAGACTGCAACATGGCACAGAGCTCCTCTGGCGTCACATTCGAGAAAGGTTTGGCAAAATTATTAACACGAGCCACAACAAAAGGCTGAGCCCCTTGGTCACCCTTATTGGAGTCTGGCAAAGGAACATCGTCATCACAGTCTTCTAGAGATTGCTGAACAGCTTGAGCTGCCTTAGCCAGAGTGTCATCTTCCAGGTCATGCTTGTGTAAGATTGCTGCGCCGTTTGAACCAAAACGGTGCGTCAGGACGGATTTTTCCGTCGACAGCTAACATAGCTACTCTAAGTATAGCCCCCGTGGACCGAAACTTTACAGGGATCTGCTCCCCCAGCTTATGTTTCCGGACCATTGTCTCTTGGACCCGGTCCCTTGTTTCAATATCAAAAGTACCAGTATCAGGAAACCAAAGATTAAATTCAGTCACAACATTCAAACATTCAAGAATTTGAGAGAGCGGGACTTTTGCCCCATGTTCAGGCAATAGATGTTTCAACAGAGAAGCAAAAGTAGGAAGACGAGAAGAAGAATACCCCATTCTGTTAGTTTCCCCTTGTTTACGCACCACCTTCTGCAAACCGTCACCCGCCGCTGCCGTCACCTCGTCCCTCTGGGTGGGAGGTATCAGCTTCAGGTCCGTGTATTCGGGCGCCGCTTGTGGACTTCTAGTGAGTCCAACCTGGAACGCGACGGTGAGGGAAATCAGACATGGGGGACTGTCATGTCCCGCCTGCAGCAAATCTTTATTGTCTTAGTGCTCGTTATATACTATTTTCATTGCAGCAGGTGTAACATCAAAGCTACCACACAATGAGAACATGCACGAGTGATGAGTCTGTTTTCTTACTAGTATCTATTCACTTCAGACAGCAGGGTACCGGGCGGTTCGTTCTCACACACATGATCTTATCGCCTCCTAGCCTGAGCCTGGGAAGTTCGCTCATTACTTTGTTGTTGTCAGTCTGTGGAGATGTACGCAGGTCCCTTCCAGGCTCCCAACACCAAGTCCTGTCACCCAGAGGTTTCCTCCGAGACGCATGTGTTTCACATGCCTTAGGGACTCGGGTCAAGGCCCTTCTGCTCACTGCGCAGGGTGGCGGTCCCCAACAGGCCGCCCCAAGAAAGAGCCGCGGGAAGGAGGGACCCGGGGAGGAGACAGACGAGAGACCCAGCAGGGCGCCGAGGCCAGGACAACACGGGGAGCCCAGAGAGCGTGAAGACGCCCGGGGCTGGGGCCCTGCCAGGCCCCCGGCCCCGCACCCTCCTCCCTGAACCCCGTAAATGGCAAGAAAGGGGTGAAGAGGCCCCGAGGGCCCAGGACGTGCCTTCACCCCGAGCCCGGGCCCGGAGGTGCTGCCTGTGCCCTCCTGGCTCTCCTCAGCGTGAGGACCCCGCGCGGCAGGCAGGCCGGGACCCCGGGGCGCTGCGGCACCAGCTCTGCCGCTGACCCCGTCCCCCGGCGTCGTGGTGTCCGCTCGGGCTGGTCTCGGAGACGGCAGAGGAGGAAGCAAACTCTCTGCGGGCGGGAGAGGCCGAGCCTGGCGGACGCCGGGTCCCCCGTTCGTCCTTATGCACCGTGAGGCCTCGGGGGGCGGGGGGGACACGAGCTGCGTTCCCGGCTCTGCCGTCACCCCGGGAGGAGCCGAGTCTGTGCTGAGACGCGGAGAAGAGGGTTCGGGGCCGCAGCTCGCGGCCCCGCAGCGGGTGTCCCGGGACGGGGGCGTCTCCTCGGGCCCTGCGGTTCCAAGTGTGGAGAGTCTCGGGGGGACCCGTTTCGAGCACGAGGGGCAGAGATGGGCCCGGAGACGAGCAGCTTGATCAGGGACCACACGGTGAAGAGTTGGGGCGGGTGATCCCACAAAATGCGGACAAATGCAACGTAGGGAAACACGATGGACACCGCGTGTCCACCCCTCAGCCCACAGGACACTCGGGTGAGACGCTGACACGATCCCGCCACGGCCCGGAGCAGGGAGGAGCCACGACCCCCTCTGTGGCTCGTCCCCGCCCGACGTCCAGCCGAGGCGGTCAGGGAGGGAGAAGCCCAGCAGGACCCGGAGGAAGAGGACACGTGCCTCTCCCCGTCTGAAGAGGACACGAGGACACTGAGGGACACCAGAGACTCCAGGAACGAAACTGTCTCAAGATAACAACTGGGCCCGTCGGGGCAGGAAAGGATCCAACACACACTCTCAGGGTTGACTCTGGCGTCACCACGGCAGGAGAAGGGCCTGGGGCCAGTCCCGGTCACGCCCTCACAGACGGGTCCTGGATGACGTCAGAGGGAGGAGGACGGTCCGGGGACGATGTGGGGCTCGGTCCGTGGACATGAAAGAGGCCCGGAAGAGGGAGGACCCTGCGCGCCTGGGGGAGGGTGCCGTCCAGCAGGGCCTGTCCCCAAAGCCACGCGTGGACGTGAGGCAAGACCCACAAATGCAGATGAGGGGGTGCAGGAAAGAGAAACCACAGTTATCACGTTTACATGGATCCCCAAGGCCTTGGAGAGGGAAACAGCCTTGAGAGAAAGGAGGAGACGTGACGCGTCACGCAGAGGAGACGAGAGCTGGACACCTCCTGACTCCTGCCGGGAGCGAGCTCTGGGCGGTGGCCACGGCCCCGAACAGCCACAGACCCGCCGCGTCCCTGGAAACACACGGCCTGTGTCACAGAAAGGCCCCAATTTCAATGAGGTTCAGCTAGAAACACACAAGACGCTGAGCAGCAACAGTCCTGGAACCCGGGAGACTCTGCAGAGAAGGGTCCACCCGAGAGCCTTCGTGGCGGGTGCCCCCGTCACAGACGCCAGAGGTCAGTCCAGGAGACCCGGGACCCCCAGAGCTGACCAGGGGCCTTTCAGACAAGGAGTCGGGTCCGGCAAGGACAGAGACACACGCAGAGTCCTTAGCACCCTGTCCCGGCCAGCTGCCAGGTTCCATCCAAACACGGTTCAGGGCTCAGCTCCTAGGGCCTGGATCCAGGAGCCTTGATCAGGAGTCCCCAATGGCCGTCTTAGGGGCTGTGGGACTGGTGACAGGGGTGTGGACATCACGGTGATCTGATCCTACTGGGTCTTGGATCAGAACAATCAGTGGTTCTGACTCAATACAAAGGCACAGACGTTATCGACAAATTGCACAGGGGGAGTGACCCCAGGCTGGACCCGAAGAGGACAGAGGGATGGACACCCACTAGGAGAAGGCAGGGTTTTGGCCTGGAGGGCAGGTCCAGGCTGGAGGTCCCGTCCCTGTCCATGTCCCCCCACAGCCATGAGCTGAGTCCAGGGCTGTGAGCTCGGAGCGCCCCCTGGTGGTGGGCCTGGGTGCTGCCCCCTCCTGTCCTGCAGGGTCTGTGTCTGGGCAACACCCGCCCCTCCCCGGGTCCCCCCAGTAATAGTAAGTAACAGACACGTAGACAGGTGAGGGTCTCGGCCCTGGGGAGGTCTCATCTGTGCACAGACACAGTCACCTCCTCCTTGGGGCTCCCCAGGAATGTTGGGTTCGGGAGCCACTCAGAGGAGAGCAATGGTGCCCTGGGGAGCTGGGGTCTTGCAGAGGGAGCCCCAGACAGGAAGCCCCTGCCCCCCACCCCTGCACCTGCTCCCGGGCTGAGCTCTGAGCTCTGTGCCTCCTGGGCCTCCTGGTCTAGCTGGGCCCCTGGGGTCCTGACACGCCCCAGTGGACCCCCAGTCCCGCCCCCCGTCCTGCAGGGTTTGTGTCTGGGCTCACACCCGCTCCCCTCACTGTGCCTCTCACACAGTAATACACGGCCGTGTCCTCGGGCCTCAGGCTGCTCATTTGCAGATACAGCGAGTTCTTGGCGTTGTCGCTGGAGATGGTGAATCGGCCCTTCACGGAGTCTGTGTAGCTTGCGTCACCATCATTAGGATAAATTCGTGCAACCCACTCAAGGCCCTTCCCTGGAGCCTGGCGGACCCAGTGCATCCAGTTGTATCTGAAGTTGAATCCGGACGCTACACAGGAGAGTCTGAGAGACCCCCCAGGCGGCACCAAGTCTCCCCCAGACTCCACCAGCTGCGCCTCACCCTGGACACCTGCAAACACAGACACAGCCCGTCAGGACATGGCTCTCGCCCACTGCTTCCCCCTCCTGCGCCCCCTCCTCAGGGATCCTGCCCCAGGAATCACCCCCGAGAAGCGCCACGAGCAGCAGCCAGCTCAGCCCACGCTCCATGGCGAGTGTCCTTGTCCGTGCTGACCCGAGTGGACCCTGGGTGCGGGCTGGGCTCCTGTGCGGGCTGCAGGGCGGGCCGGGCTGGTTTTCAGCAGCAGGGGACGCCCTATTTGCATGTGTCCTGCTATATAGCAGCTCTGGCTGGGTCTGGGCAGAGGAGCCGCGGAGGGTCCTGGATGTGGGGTCAGGACACACGATGAGCAGGTCCCTTATTAGGGCCAGAGCTGGTGACCCTGAGCCCCTGTTACTTGCTGGGACGCAGGCCCTGGTGCTGGCGCTCACACGTGCTCTGTGGGGTCCTTTCCTTACCTAAAATCTTTGTAAGTTGTGGATAACCGTTTGTTTGATATATTTATCGCCACCAATTTCTCCCCTCCATCGAGAGTCTGTTTGTTTTCCATATAGTGCCTTTCTGTTCAGATGTGTTCGTATTTGATTAGTCTCAGTTTATGCTTTTATTTTTCTTCTCTTGTCACCTGCACCTGGTCCTCAAAGATATCAGCGATGCCCCTGCTGGGGTGCCCCTAGCACAGTCACTGAAACCACCTCCATGCTGAGGACAGTGCAGGTTGTTGTAAAATGTGTTGTGTTGAGACAAGTGCCTGTAACTGCGCTATGACTAAGGAAGCCCCTGCAGGCAGCAGAGCACAGACAGAGCCTGGATGGCGCCAAGGGAAGTGAGTCAGAAGGAAAAAGACAAATGCTGGATGGTCTGACTTACGTGTGTATACGGGGAACGTGTCCCAGGGTCAGTCAGATCAACCTAGTCTCATTTCTTGACATCTGGCTGCAGACCTGGGACCAGCAGAGGGAGGATGGTGGTGGGTGGGGGCGGGAGGCGGCCCACGAAATGGGGTGGGGGTTTTGGGTCCCTGACTGGACGGTGTGAGAGGACACATTAGTAGAGACTTGAACACATAACCTGTGATGGGAACAAATGTGGAAACATACATTTTCTCCTTAAACACAATAAAAACAGGCTCAGCAGATCATGAGGTTTGAAATCCTGTCAATTATCTTCTCTGGTCACAATGGAAATTCACCAGGAATGGAAAACCTGTGACTGTGGAGTCTGCACGAAACACGACGGACCCACCACAGGGTGAGTGAGAAGGTGGAACAAGGAATTGTCTTGTCTCCAGGGAGTGGATTGTGGAGTCAGGACCCCCAGAGCCTGTGGACACCCCAACACCACACAGGGGGTCTGGATCCCCAGGGCCAGGACCTCATCACCAGCAAGAAGGGGCTCCATTAAATAACCTGTCATTGCAGCTGCAGCGATGACCAAGGAGGAACACGTGACTCCGAGTGGCAGGAGCAGGAAGGAGACACGGACACTTGGAGCCACGTCAGTGAGACACACGTGAAGGGACAGTTCACACGCGCCATCGTGGCAGAGGGGGGTACTGAGAAAGCAAACATGGTTGACAACATCTGGGCCCCCGCTGGAAAAACAGAAGGAAACCCCGATAACTAGAGGGAGACAAGGAGGAGGAGAGGCCGCAGCAGACACCTGGAAAGAGGCTCCCCTGGGCCGCTCCCCTGGTCTGGGCAGCACGTTGGAGAAGCTGGAATAAACGGAGACCGTGTGAGAAGCATAAATCCTGCCCCGACGGAATCAGGAGGAACAGGACCAGGAACAGACCAAGGACAAGGCAGAGAATTGAACAGTCATCCAAGTCCCCCCAAAATAAAGGCACAGGGCCTGCTGGTTCCCCGGTGAGTCCACCAAGCCTCAAGGGGAACCAGTGTCCGTCCTGCTCTGGCCGTTCCCGAAACTCAGGCGGAGGCTGCGCTGCCAAGTGCCCACCGTGAGGCCCCGGGATCCCGACACGAGAGCAGACGAGGACGTCAGCACAGAAGAGACACCGCAGACCCGCGTCCTGAGAAGCACAGAGGAAAAGCCTCAGCAGTGGAGTGAACAGCAGGTGCCGAGGAGCCTCCACAGCACCCAGGGGTGTTCACTCCAGGACACGGGAGGGATGGACGTGGACGGTCCGTCCAGGTCATTCTCCATCTCAGCAGATAGAGATGAAATCACGGCCCAGATCAGCCGCTGCAGAGAAGGCAGCTGACAAGACTCACCCCGTTCATGGTCACGTCTCCCAGGGAGACGCGCGGAGGTGACGCCCCCACAGGAGGGAGACCGTGTGTCCAGCCACCCAGCAGCACCTCATGGGGAGAGACGGAGGCTTCTCCCCAAGGCCAGGCCCCGGCAGGGACGTCCGCGGGCCCCACACGGCTCAGCGTCCTGCGGGGAGACGGGAAGGATCCTCGTGTGAGAAGCGAGGGTGACGCTGCCCCTGTGGCAGCAGACGTGGGGATGGACACGGAGACCCCAACAGGCCCATGAGACGGGGAGAAGCCGCGTCAGGGCCATGACGTGCAGGCTCCAGACCCCAAGTGTCTGTGGGGAGGAGAGGGTTGAGGTCTTTGGCACGTTTTTAATTGGGGTGTTTGCTTTCTTGTAAGTTTTCCCCTTGTGGTCTTTTCTGGAATGGACACATCTCCCACGATCACACCCCGTTATCACCCCAGGGCTGTTGCTCGCATCCTCTTGTTAAGTCATTTGCTTCTGCAGAGTTTACAGTTTTGATGTGACGCGTCTAGAAAACAATTCCTGCTGGAACTGGGTCATTTCTGTGGTGCCACCCCAGGGCCCCGTCCACACCCCATGACATAAAAGTCTTCTCCTTGTTCACCGTCAGGGTTTGATTCTCTTACGTTTTACATCATGTCCGTGATTAATTTTGATTTGATTGTTGTATTTGCTCGTCTCCTGTGCTGATGCTCCAGGGTGTGCAAATCCACCGTCCACGCAGGGTTTGGCATCTGCAGCCACCAAGGAACAACCTGAAAGTCTCAGGATCGTCACATTGAGGCCACCGTGACTGGGGAAGCTCTGACAGGACCCCGTGTTTAGTGTCTCCTCCTGGCGTCGGGGCTCCCGTCCTCAGCACAGTTCCCTGCATCTCAGTGTCAGGGTTTCCTGCGTCTCCCCAGAGATCTCACACGGTGTCGTCAGGTGGACGTGAAGTCGTTCCTCACGCGCTGGCGAACGTGATTGTGTCACTTCACTTCATTCACACAAACCTCGTGTCAGCTCGTCACTGAGTGTGTAAAGACAGGGACCTGCCCTTGAGTCATCCCCTCGTGAACTGCCCTTGCTCGAGGCGCTTGTTATGACCGTGAGGCGTGTTGGGATCTTCTGGCCTTTTCTGTGGAGACGCTCGTGTCCGCGGGATGAGAGTGAGTGTTATTTCCAGGCCTCGTCGGTGTCTCTCTCCTCTGGTTGTTTCGTTGCCTCAACTCAGATTCCAGCAGAGTTTTGAAAACGCAATTGGAAATGGGCAAAGCTCCGTCCTGCCCTGGTGGGGAGGTTCTGGGGGGTCGCGATTCAGGGAGTTTGTCGCTGTTGCTGTTGTGCAGGTTGTCGTTGTCCGGATGGAGACGTTTGTTTTTGTGGTTGGTTTCCTGGCAGTTATTTCCTCACGGCGGGTGTGGACCATCCTGACGTGGTTCCGGGTCTACTGACCCGTCACTGTGCTGCTGTGTTGGGTGTTTCTGTGAGAACCAGATTCAGACTCTCAACACCATTGTCTCCCCCCGCGGATCTGCTCAGACTCCCTGTTTCAGTCTTTGTAAACTAACAGCTAAAATATTAGTAAGAATCGAGGTTACCTGATGTCCCTGAACCCCCTGGAGTCCTGATCCACACTGTGGCCCCAGCGCCCCCTGCTGGTCCCGGGCACCCCAGCCCCACCCCCCATCCTGCAGCAACTGTGTCTGGGCCACCCCCGCCTCTCCCTGGGTCCCCCAGTAATAGTAAGTAACAGACACCAGCACAGGTGATGTTCATCCCTAGGGAGGTCTCACCTGTGCACAGACAGAGTCACCTCCTCCTTGGAGCTCCCCAGGAATGTGGGGAGCCTCTCAGAGCAGAGCAATGGTGCCCTGGGGAGCTGGGGTCTTGCAGAGGGAGCCCCAGACAGGAAGCCCCTGCCCCCCACCCCTGCACCTGCTCCCGGGCTGTGCTCTGAGCTCTGAGCCTCCTGGGCCTTCCGGTGTCCCTGGGCCCCTGGGGTCCTGACACGCCCCAGTGGACCCCCAGCCCCGCCCCCCGTCCTGCAGGGTTTGTGTCTGGGCTCACACCCGCTCCCCTCACTGTGTCTCCCGCACAGAAATACACGGCCGTGTCCTCGGGCCTCAGGCTGCTCATTTGCAGATACAGCGAGTTCTTGGCGTTGTCTCTGGAGACGGTGAATCGGCCCTTCACGGAGTCAGCGTAGTCTGTGCTACCAGTAGGAATAATTGCTGCAACCCATTCAAGCCCCTTCCTGGAGCCTGGCAGACCCAGTCCATTGCATAACTATTTAAGGTGAATCCGGAGGCTGCACAGGAGAGTCTGAGGGACCCCCCAGGTGGCACCAAGTCTCCCCCAGACTCCACCAGCTGCGCCTCACCCTGGACACCTGCAAACACAGACACAGCCCGTCAGGACATGGCTCTCGCCGACTGCTCCCCCCTCCTGCCCCCACCTCAGGGATCCTGCCCCCAGGAATCACCCCCTAGAAGTGCCACGAGCAGCAGCCAGCTCAGCCCACGCTCCATGGCGAGTGTCCGCGTCCGTGCTGACCCGAGTGGACCCTGGGTGCAGGTTGGGCTCCTGTGCGGGCTGCAGGGCGGGCCGGGCTGGTTTTCAGCAGCAGGGGACGCCCTATTTGCATGTGTCCTGCTATATAGCAGCTCTGGCTGGGTCTGGGCAGAGGAGCCGGGAGGGTCCTGGGACGTGGGGTCATGACACACGAGGAGCAGGTCCCTTATTAGGGGACAGAGCGGGTCACACTGAGCCTCTGTTACTTGCTGGGACCCAGGCCCAGGTGCTGAGTAATGAGGAAAGCCAGGGAGGAGGTTGACCGTCTCCGCCAACAGGACAGCCAATCCCCAGAGCCAGAGATGGCTGTCCCTGAGGAAGATCCTGGATGGGACCCCAACAATGGAGGACTGGCGCAGTTGAAGCTGTATAAAAAATGTTTATTGGTAGGACTGGAGCAGGGAATCCCCAAACAAAAAAATTTTAACAAAATATTGGAACTTACACAAGGGGCTGATGAGGATCCATCAGAGTTCCTTGAGAGGATTATTCAGACGTATACAGACCACACGGATATAAATCCAGATGCCCCAGAAAATGCTCGTCTGATCACTATGGCGTTCATCACAAATAGTGCTCCAGACAGAAGGAGAAAGTTAGCAAAGGTAGACGGCGTCACAGAGATGAGTCCGTCCCAGGTAGTGGACTTAGCATTTAAGGTTTATAATAATAGAGAGGACAGGAGAGAGGCCAGGAGACCGAAACCTGCGACTGTTTTTGTACACAGAGAGCACAGGACAGGGTTTCGGGGGAAACAGTAATGGACAGAGACGTGAACCCCTAGGAAGAGACCAGTGTGCTTTCTGTAGGGAAGAGGGACATGGGAAGGACAGTTGTCCCAGGTTACAGGGCAGCGGCAGACGCGGTAATTACAGAAGGCAGCAGAGAAGACTGAGGACACCACGACAGGATGATTCACACAGGGGTTACAGGAGGGGATACAGGAGGAGCACACAGGACCAGGAGCCAAGGAGAGAGGAAGGAAGACAGATGTTAGCACAGAGTGGAGGCTCAGATGACGACAGGGAATACGGACGGAGAAGGAATCGAGAGCCCAGCACAGAGGACAGGAGACCAGTGATAGCACAGAGTAGGGTCTCAGGTGAAGATAGGAGGGAATATAGACAGAGTAGAAGGAATCTGGAGCCAAGTGTGGAGGGAAGGAGACAAATGATAGTTCATGGAGAAGGTTCAGATGCAGAATAGGGGTGCCCGGGGGCTCCACTAGATCTAGACAGCCCATTAGAATAACCCCCTCAGAGCCCCGGGTAACCCTCGCTGTGGGGGATCGTCTCATTGATTTCTTGGTGGACACTGGAGCGACATACTCAGTTTGAATTCAAAATTAAGTAAAATGAGCAAAGAGACGGCAGCAGTCACTGGGATTACGGGGAGGCCACAACAGACACCCTGCCTACAACCTCTGGAGTGCCGGCCGGGCACCACACAGCTCCAGCACAGCTTCCTGTACATGGAAGAGTGTCCAATCCCTCTCCTTGGTCGCGACCTTTTAAGTAAGCTCAACGCACGAATTATGTTCTCACCAAAACATCAGAGGCTTCACCAACAGGTGCCTCCAGAGCATGCTCTGCTCTTCCGGATGTTTCTTACTCAAGATGTTCCACCGAAAGGTGAAATTTTACCTCCTGAAATTGTTGAAAGAGTAAGTAGATGGGTATGGGCAGAGCCTGTAAAGACAGAAGTGATAGAGGGGAGCAGAACCCCGAGGAGGAAGCAATACCCCTTAAAGGAGGAGGCCTTGAGGGGAATGGAGCCAGTATTGAAAAGGTTCCTTCAATCTGGACTCACTCGGCCCTGCCGCTCACCGTACAACACTCCGATGCTGCCAGTGAGGAAACCCCATACAGGCGAGTACCGTTTTGTCCAAGATTTAAGGGCCATGAATGACATTGTTCGGGATTTACATCCCACCGTGCCTAATCCCTACACCCTATTAACTGCCATACCTGGTGACTTTGGGTGGTTTTCGGTATTAGACCTGAAGGATGCCTTTTTCTGTATCCCAATAGATGTCCAGGATCAACTGCTTTTTGCCTTCGAGTGGCAGGACCCTAAGTCCAGAGCACTCTGCAGTGTTGCTGGACTGTGCTTCCACAGGGGTGTAAGAACTCCCCAGCTATTTTTGGGGAAATACTGGCCAGGGATCTCAGGAAGGTTCAACTAAACCGGGGTGTCTTATTGCAACATGTCGATGATTTATGGATTGCAACTCCAGACTACGAACCTTGTCTAGAAAATACCGTAGTGGTACTGAACCACCTGGCAGAATGTGGCTACAAGGTGTCACCTAACAAGGCACAGATACGCCAACAAACTGCGACATATTTGGGGTTTGAAATCAAGAAAGGCAGACGGAGCCTGATGACGGAAAGAAAACAGGTAATTTCAGCCCTTAGAATCCCCAGTAACCAGCGACAGTTGCGCGGATGTTTGGGCATGGCTGGGTTTTGTAGGATTTGGATTCCTAATTTTGGACTCATAGCAAAACCCTTATATGATGCTCTCAAAGGCCTGGACTCTGCACCTTTGTCTTGTACTCCGGAATGTCAAAAGGACTTTGATGAAATAAAAGTAAAGTTGATCTCAGCACCAGCATTGGGGCTTCCGGATCTTAGGAAGCCATTCACACTTTATGTATATGAGAGACAGGGTGTTGGCCTAGGAGTGCTCATCCAATCGTTGGGGCCAGAAATGCAGCCCGTTGCATATCTGTCCAAACAATTGGACCACACCACCAAGGGATGGCCTCCATGCTTGCGTGCTGTGGCTGCCACTTGTGACCTCCTACACGAGGCAGAGAAGTTTACCTTGGGTCAGCCCATCACTGTGTGTGTGCCACATCAGGGCTTGACATTGCTGGAGCAGAAGGGTGGACTTTGGTTGACCGCCGGGCGAAGGGGAAAATATCAAGCAGCTCTGTTGGACAATCCTCATGTGAAGCTGCAGGTTTCTAACTCCCTGAATCCCGCCACACTGCTTCCAAGCAATGCAGACGGACCTGAGGATGACACTTTAATCCACAACTGTTTAGAAACCACAGACACAGTGTATGCCAGCCGACCAGATCTGACTGACCAGCCTCTGCCGGGTCCAGAGTGGGAGCTATTTACAGATGGCAGCAGCTTCATGGACCAAGGCCGTCGATGTGCCGGATATGCAGTGGTGACGCTCAGAACACCGTGGAGGCCAAGGCTCTTCCGGCAGGTACATCAGCGCAGAAAGCCGAATTAATAGCCCTGACACGTGCCTTGGAACTCTCCAAAGGTAAAAGACTCAATATATTTACTGACCCCAACTACTCTTTTATGATTCTCCACATGCCTGGGGCCATTTGGAAGGAGCGGGGACTTCTTACCGCTAGTAACAAGGCTGTCAAACACCCATTGGAAATCCTGGCCTTGTTAAAGGCAGTAGCTTTACCATCAGCTGTGGCCGTGATGCACTGTCCTGGCCACCAAAAGGGTGGGTCTGACATGGCAAAGGGCAACAGGGCAGCTGATCGGGTGGCCAAGGCCGCTGCCCGCTCTGCCCTCCAAGGTGCACTCATCCCTCTTATGGACCTGACCCAGTATGCCCTGAGTACACTGAGCGGGAGGAGGAGAGAGCTCGTGCGTGGGGATTTACTGAGTTTGACCCCAGCTCTACCTGGAGAGTAAACTCCCATGGGGTGATCCTCCTCCCGGAGGCCCTGGTGTATCCGGTGCTAAAACATCTTCACGAAGGATCTCACTATGGGAGAGATGCCTTGTTAGAAACGGTGCGCCCATATTTGAAGGGACCATATTTGCGTAGAATAGCACAACGGATCACCCGAGGTTGTCAACTATGTGCCAGGAATAACCCCGAGACTGACTCCCACCCTAAAGCCATTGGGTGCAATATCAAGGCAAGTGCCCTTTTGAGGACCGGCAGGTGGACTTTACACAAATGCCTAGAACAACAGGCAACTTCAAATACCTCTTGGTTTTTGTGGACACGTTCTCGGGGTGGGTGGAAGCATTTCCCACAAAGACAGAAAAAGCTTCTGAGGTTGCAAAACAGCTGCTGACCGAGATAATCCCTCGCTTTGGGCTGCCGGACTCTATCCAGAGTGATAATGGGCCGGCATGTGTCTCTGACGTCACTCATGCAGTGAGCAGTGCGTTGCAGATCAGCTGGAAATTGCATGCTGCGTGGAGACCGCAGTCTTCTGGGCAAACGGAGAAAATGAACCACACCTTGAAGAAAACCTGGCAAAACTGTGCCAAGAAACACAACTTCGTTGGGACCAGGTACTATCCCTTGCCCTCCTCCGCATAAGAGTGGCACCTAGAAGTGTGCTACAAGGAAGCCCCTTTGGGATTGTGTTCGGAAGACCCTTCCAGGCCTCCGTTCCGAAAGCCAGTCCGGACATAGCACAAGATTGCCGGATCCCACCATATGTGAAACACATCCAGGAGGTTCTGGCAGTAATTCACAACTCTGCAGCCTCGAGGATCTCTGTGCCTCCTGATCAGCCATTGCATCCCTCAGACCTGGAGATCTGGTCTTACTGAAGACCTGGCAGAGCGGGGACGCCCAAAACCAGCTGTCAGAAAAATGGACTGGTCCCTGGGACGTTCTGCTGAGCACACATACTCCTCTGAAACTTGCAGGCATAAAACCCTGGGCACGTCATTCCAGAGTTAAGAAAGCCCCAGGAGGAACTGACCCAGAGACGAAGTCCCACTGGCCTTGTGAACCCACTGAGGACTTGAGATGTTTGTTTAAGAAACAGACAAAAACTTGAATGTTACTGACTTCTTTTCCAGTTATTGTTGCAGGATGGCCAAGGACTCATTTTTTCTGAAGAAACCCTGAGGGAAAAAAAAAAAAAACACCAACATGCTCTCACCAATCTTCTTGCTTTCAAAATCTAGGAGACGTGAAATAACATCTAGGGTCATGCAGGTGCTGCAGCTTGGACAGGGCCGGGCCTCACGGGACCTGGCTCTGGGCACAGTCGGCGTTTCCCTGAGAGTCCGCAGGGGGATGGACACAAGCTGAGGGACCCGTGGCTGAGCATCCTTCCCAGGACGACAGGAGTTTGTTCGGGAAAGTGGAGAAAGACGAACCCCTCCCAGGAGGCAGCTTGTCCCGACGCACCTCGTGACCTGTGTGAGGAATGATGCGTCTCCCTCCCGCGGCCCCCGGTCTCTGCACTCCCCGGGGCCAGAGTCAAGCCTGGGGGCAGAGAGGATCCCAGAGACAACCAGGAGGTTCTGGAGACGATGTTGGTCACAATCCAGGGTGGTTATTCTGCAAAACTGGAATTAGAGGAACTAGATGAATATTTTGAAAGTTGAGGTTGAGAAACCCTCAGCCACCGCCACATTCACGGTGAAAAGCTGAAATGTCCCCACTAAGACCAGGGACAAGACGGGCGTCCACGTCACCTTGGTCACTCACCGTCGTCCTGCACGTCCACAGGGAAGCATCTGGGCAGGAAAAGACCCAAAGGATCTGACCTGGGAGAGGAAGTCAAGGGTCACCACTCCCAGCTGAGAGGCTCGTGTGCTCAGAGAATCCAGAAGATTCTACACAGAGAACGTCTGGAATCACCAGTGGGCACAGCCAGGGGACAGGGTCCAGAGTGGACACACAGAACCCCACGGCGTCCTGCCTGGGAGCAGCACGTCAAGGGAAGTGAGCGTCTGGGTCCAGTGACACTCTCGCCCTCAGGAAGGAACCCCGGGGAGTGACCTGAGCAGGGGGCACGGAGGTGCAGTGCAGACGCTGACACTGTGCAGTGGACACGGAAGACCACACAGGACATGCTGAGGCGTCCCAGCTCTGGGGGGAGGTGACATCATTGAAATGCCGCGTCACCCAAAGCTATTCACAGATTTAATGCATCACCTAGGACAGCACATGTGACCTTGGAAAGGAAACAAGAAGCAGTTATGAACCCTAAAGGGTCTTGAAGAGCAGAAACAACCTTGAGAGAAAAGGAGAAAAATGAGGGAATCACGCGGGAAGACAAGAGCCTGGACACGTTCCTGTCCCCCCGCTCGGAAGAGTGAGCACTGAGTGGCCAGATGACCCAACAGTCCACCGACACACGGCACCCCGATGCCACAGTGTCATTCCCAGCAGGTAACGGTTTCGTGGGTTTCACCTAGAAATACACAAGACACTGAGCAGCAACAGTCCTGGGAACCCGGGAGACTCTGCAGAGAAGGGTCCACCCGAGAGCTCTCGTGGCGGGTGCCCCCGTCACAGACACCAGAGGTCAGGCCGGGAGACCCGGGACCCCCAGTGCTGACCAGGGGCCTTTCAGTCAGGGAGTCGCGTCCGGCCAAGACAGAGACACAAGCAGAGTCCTCAGACCCCCGTCCCCACCAGCTGCCAGGGGACCATCCCCACATGGGTTCCGGGTCAGCTCCCGGGGCCTGGATCCATGACATTTGGTCAGGAGTCCCCACCGGCCTCCTGGGGGCCCCTGGGACCCTGTGACAGCGTTTTGGACACAACGGTGATCTGATCCCACTGGGTCTGAGACAAAAACAGACAATCAGTTGTTCTGACACATTTCAAAGGCACAGATGTTATTTGACAGATTGCAAAGGGGGAGTGACCCCAGGTTGGACGCTAGGACAGAGGGATGGACACAAATTAGGAGAGGACAGAGGTCAGCCTGGAGGGCAGGTCCAGGCTGGCGGTCACATCCCTGTCCATGTCCCCCCACAGCCATGAGCTGAGTCCAGGGCTGTGAGCTCGGAGCGCCCCCTGGTGGTGGGCCTGGGTGCTGCCCCCTCCTGGCCTGCAGGGCCTGTGTCTGTGCCACACCCGCCCTCCCCGGGTCCCCCCAGCACACACGGCCGTGTCCTCGGGTCACGGAGCTCAGCTGCAGGGAGAGCGGGTTCGGGCCGGGGCAGCAGAGATGGACAGGGGCCTGGAGCGGGGCTGTCGTCTGTGCTCAGGGTGACCCACTGCAGTGACCACGTCCAGCCACCCTGCCCTGCCCGGGACCCTGGGGATCCAGACCACCATCCCCGGAGGAGACAGAGCCCGGCCGGCACAGGTGGGTGTCCTGGAGGGCCAGCTAAGAGGCGACAGGAACCTGGCCACCTAGTCTCCGCCGTCCACCCTGCCCTGGGTGAGTCAGACGTGAACCCTGTGGCCAGCTCCCCGCATGTCACTAGCCCCTGCCTGCGAGTGTCCCCCTAGACGGACTGTCCCGGCCTCTCTGCCCGTCGCCAGGACGGGAAGGGGCTGGAGCCACGCGGGCCTCTCTGCTCAGGGTCAGCTCCGGGTGTAAAGTGACCCCCATGCACACAGGCTCCCGAGCACCCCTGCAGGGCCCTGTCCCCCACCACAGCACCAGCCCCCGGGCAGCGAGCTGCAAGGTCAGGGCCTGCTCCTGGGCCCTCGCATGGTCCGCACGGAGCAGGCGCTGTGCTGGGCTTTGGCCCCACGTGTCCAAACAGGCGCTTGGGCCTCCGTCCCCAGGAGACGCAGCTTCTTCCCACCCGTCCTCGTGTCATCGCAGAGGGCGACGCGCTCACTGCTGCCCAACAGCCCCCCGTGTCCTCGCCTCTGCCCGGCCAGGCGTCTGGTGCTGCGCGAGAGCGGGAGGGGCACCCGGGGGTGTCCACGCAGATGGACGGGCCCGGCTGCCCCCACGGGACCTGGGCTGGCGTGTCGGGGTTGTCCGGGGACGCTGCTCCTGCGCACGAGCTCAGGGCTCCTCCCGGCGGCGACAACTTTGCCCCCCGCTTGGCGTCCATGGCCAGGGTCCCGGCTTCTGATGTTCTCGGTTGCCGTGGTGACGGTCGGGGCTGGTTCCCGGACTCGGAGCCGCCCGGGTCCCTGGACGACGGCCCTGGGTGGGGGGTGACCCCCGCGTCCCTGTGGGGTTCGGGCGTCTGTGACTCCTGGGCGTCCCGCCGCGCTCCCCGCGACCTGGTCTGCGGCCTCTTCTCCGGGCTGTGTGTCTGGGTCGGGGGTGAGTGTGACGGGGACTCACCCACGAATTCGGGGGGCTCCTTCTCTCTTGACTGGAAGAGTTTCCCGGGTCGGCAGGAGCTCCCTGGGGCCTGGTGGAGTCGCTGGAAGCCTCCGGCCCGGCTCTGGGCCAGGGTGTCCTGACGGCGCTTCGGGTCCCGCCCGCGGCTGCCGTGTGCGCGTCTCTGCGCCTCTTTGTCGGCCGCGGCTGCTCGTGAGGGGCTGAGAGCGAGTCCGCCCTCGGGCCGCGCCATCTGCTCAGGACCATCGAGAGGAGCCCCGGGGTCCTCTGCCGGCGGCTGCGTCTGGTCGAGCGTCTCCTCCTCCCTGAGGGTCCGCGTGTCAGCGTTTTCTCTCTCTCGGGGGGAGCCGGGTGGAGTTTGTTCATCGTGTTTGTGTTTTCAAAGAGCCAGCGTTGGGGTGTGTGGAGTATTCACAGCTGTTTTTCTTTCTGCCTCATTATGTCGGCTAAGTTTTGATTATTTCTTCCCTGGCTGTTGGGTTGTCTTGTTGGACGCACAGCACTCGAGCCTGTGGGGTCCATGTCTGCAAGGGACAGACCGTGTCAGTGACGCAGCAGCTTCTCAGGGACCCGGGGTTCACCCCTGAGACCCCGCCATCTGCAGACTCTGGAGCATCCCTGTGTGAGAACAGGTGAGGGTCTCGTCCCTGGGGGGTCTCACCTTTGCCCAGACAGAGTCACCTCCTCCTTGGGGCTCCCCAGGAATGTGGGGAGCAGGTGCCTCTCAGAGGAGAGCAATGGTGCCCTGGGGAGCTGGGGTCTTGCAGAGGGAGCCCCAGACAGGAAGCCCCTGCCCCCCACTCCTGCACCTGCTCCAGGGCTGTGCTCTGAGCTCTGAGCCTCCTGGGCCTCCCGGTGTCCCTGGGCCCCTGGGGTCCTGACACGCCCCAGTGAACCCCCAGCCCTGCCCCCATCCTGCAGGGTTTGTGTCTGGGCTCACACCCGCTCCCCTCACTGTGTCTCTCGCACAGAAATACACGGCCGTGTCCTCGGGCCTCAGGCTGCTCATTTGCAGATACAGCGAGTACTTGGCGTTGTCTCTGGAGATGGTGAATCGGCCCTTCACGGAGTCTGCGTACCATGTGCTACCACCAGTATTACTGATGCGTGCAACCCACTCAAGCCCCTTCCCTGGAGCCTGGCGGACCCAGTGCATGTAGTAGCTACTGAAGGTGAATCCGGAGGCTGCACAGGAGAGTCTGAGAGACCCCCCAGGAGGCACCAAATCTCCCCCAGACTCCACCAGCTTCTCCTCACCCTGGACACCTGCAAACACAGACACAGCCCGTCAGGACATGGCTCTCGCCCACTGCTTCCCCCTCCTGCGCCCCCCTCAGGGATCCTGCCCCCAGGAATCACCCCCTAGAAGAGCCACGAGCAGCAGCCAGCTCAGCCCACGCTCCATGGCGAGTGTCCGCGTCCGTGCTGACCCGAGTGGACCCTGGGTGCGGGCTGGGCTCCTGTGCGGGCTGCAGGGCGGGCCGGGCTGGTTTTCAGCAGCAGGGGACGCCCTATTTGCATGTGTCCTGCTATATAGCAGCTCTGGCTGGGTCTGGGCAGAGGAGCCGGGGAGGGTCCTGGGACGTGGGGTCATGACACACGATGAGCAGGTCCCTTATGAGGGGCCAGAGCTGGTGACCCTGAACCCCTGTTACTTGCTGGGACGCAGGCCCAGGTGCTGGTGCTCACACTTGCTCTGTGGGGTCTTCCTGCCTGCGACCTTTGTATTTTTTGGATCCGCCCTTTGTCAGACGTGTCCTGTCACATAATTTCTCCCATTCAGTTCCCGTCTCTTGTTTGTCCGACAGTTTCTTTCATTTTCAGAAGCATTTTAGTTTGATGTGGCCCGTCTGTTAATGTTCATTTTGCTTCTCTTGTCGTGGGAGCCCCGTCCTCAATATATCCACTAGGGCAATGCCAAGTGTTGGTGCCTTTTCCCTCCTGTGCTGATGGCGCCCTGTTGGCACAGCCGGGATGTGGAACCGAGGGCAGGGGATGGATCTGGACTGAGGTGTGTGTGGACAAGTGCTGACAGCTCAGCTGTAGCAAAGGACGGATCCTGCACGTGCAGCAACATGGAGGACCCTGAGGGGGGATGTCAGGGAAATGAAGAGACAGACGTCATTGGTCTCAGTTCACGCAGGTGCAGAGAAGCGGAGCAGAGATTTTTCAGAACCGGGGACAGGACACCTGGGACAAGGGGCATCACCTGTCAGGCCCCTGCACTCACCACCACCCCTGCGTCGGCCCTGACCCTCCCCGGGGATCCCCGCGGACAGAGGCCCAGACCCACCAGCTCCTCCTCTCTGTACGCGGCTCCGCCCGAGACCTGACCTGAGTGACCAGAGCCCGGGCCCAGCCCAGGGAGTGACCAGGGAGGGGTTCGCAGCGGGCCCCCCTCCCTGCGCATGGGGAGGCCGCTGGTCCCTCGGCCTCGGTCTGGCCCTCACGGCCCATCTCAGGGACAGGCCCCGCCTGGGACACGGGCGGGGTGGGCGGTGGCCCTGCCCTCTGTCCTCCAGGCCAGCGCGTCGGGCCTGTGGTCCCCCCTCCGGCCCCGCCTGCTCCTGGGACTTCGCCACAGCTGTCCAGAGCGTGATTCACTTTCAAAAACCCGAGGATCCGTCAGCTGTTCTCCTGTTGATACTCACAGTTCACGCAGCCCGTGCCCAGGCCCTGCGGCTGGAGGGGAGCCCCCAACACAGAACAGCCCCCTGGCCCGTGTCCTCGCGGGGCGCGCATGACCTCACTGCGGCCAGGAGACCCCGCCACGCAGGGGACGAGCGTGTCTGCAGCTGTGGCCCCGGGTTCGGCCCTGGTGCACAAGGGGGGGAGGGGTCCCCCCAATGATGGTTGCACGTGACCGCCAGCCAGTATGTTTTGAGAGAAACAAATGAAGCTTGAACCCGAGTCCTGAACTGCGGGAAACGGCAAAGCGCGGGGGCGGGGGACACGGCCAGGCCAGGGGAGACGGGAGGCTCACGCAGAGCATCGGGTCAGAACATCCTTCAGGGGCTCCAGGTCAGAGACCACAGTCGTGGGCCCGGGAGGCGAGAGAGCAGAAGCTGAGGGAACACAGACGCCCGCGCTCACATCACATCACATCACATCACACTCACGCCGCTGGGGGCGGGTGAGGAAGGTGCACAGACACCTGGACAGGTGGGGGACCAGCGCCTGGGGAGGGCGCGGGCCGGGCTGCTCGCGTGTCTGACAAAGGCCCGGGCGCGGGGCGCATCCCTGAGTCAGGCGTCTCTTGGCCGAGTCCGGCGGGTTCTGCCCACGAGCTCACGGCGGCTGCCGCTGACCGTGGCCGTGGCTGAAACCCGCGGTGGAGGTCAAGCTGCCAGGGCCGCGTGGCCACACACCCCACCACTCACTGGCCGGCCCCGGCGCTGCGTGAGGCCAACGGCACATTTGGAGACGATGAGTGTTTCTCTGCTTGGAGGCGGTGATTCATGGGCAATGAGAGAGCCACATGGCTGTCAGGTAGGCTCAGCGTCCACCCACCCAATGGCCATCCTGCCTCACTGCCTTGAAACCTGGATGCGGCCCCACAGGGCAGCTACAAGGGGCAGAGGGACTGAAATGGCCATTATCCAGACACCTCCCTGCTGTCACGTGTCCTGACTCAGCTCCCTGTGCACACCTGCCCCCAGGTGAGACGCTGACCATACAGACATCCATCTTCTCACGTTCAGGGACCTCACACTGTTCTCAGCACTGGCTGAGCAACCCCCACTCACACCGCACGGGTCCTGTTTCCACAGAAGACCCCACAGAGCACGTGTGAGCACGAGCACCTGGGCCTGCGCCCCGGCAAGTAACAGGGGCTCAGGGTCAGCAGCTCTGGCCCTAATAAGGGACCTGCTCATCGTGTCATGACCCCAACGTCGGAGCGCCCCCTGGTGGTGGGCCTGGGTGCTGCCCCCTCCGGTACTGCAGGGCCTGTGTCCACCAGGGCCCTGCACACCTGAGCTACCAGGACATGAGCTCCCGGCATGGAGAGACAGGCGTGTCTCCTCCAGGGCGTATCCAACCCTGCCCTGTGCAGAGGCCCTGGGGTGGAGTTGAGTCCCCAGCACAGGGCGCCCAGGAGACACCAGCCCTGCCCAGGACAGGAGGTGTTGGGTGCCAGGAGCTGGAATTGTGGGGTGTGGGCAGGGAGGGGAGTCCCTTGGAAGCACCTGCCCCCCTGGGGTTCAGGGAGGAGGAAGGATCTATCCCAGGGGAACCGTCCCCGTCTGACACCCTCACCCGCCCACAGCACCTTCCTGCTGAGTCTCGTCCCAAACAGCACATTGTCAGGTGACCCTCAGGACCCTGAGCCCAGTGTGGAGAGGGGACGCAGGAGCCCCCCCAGCTCCAGGACCTGACAGGAGGCAGGACACTGGGGAGGGTCAGCATCCTCCATGGGCTGAGGAGCTCTTCCCGCTCCCCAATTGCCCCTGTGTTGATCCACCCTGTTTTTACTGCTCCTGAGCCTCTAGGGGCTTGTTGTGAAGAAACTGCACAGACACCTGGACAGGTGAGGGTCTCGTCCCTGGGGAGGTCTCACCTGTGCACAGACAGAGTCACCTCCTACTAGGGGCTCCCCAGGAATGTGGGGAGAAGGAGACTCTCAGAGGAGAGCAATGGTGCCCTGGGGAGCTGGGGTCTTGCAGAGGGAGCCCCAGACAGGAACCCCTGCCCCCCACCCCTGCACCTGCTCCCGCTCTGTGCTCTGAGCTCTGAGCCTCCTGGGCCTCCCGGAGTCCCTGGGCCCCTGGGGTCCTGACACGCCCCAGTGGACCCCAGCCCCGGCCCCTGTCCTGCAGGTTTTGTGTCTGGGCTCACACCCGCTCCCCTCACTGTGTCTCTCGCACAGTAATACACGGCCGAGTCCTCGGGCCTCAGGCTGTTCATTTGCAGATACAGCGACTTCTTGGCGTTGTCTCTGGAGATGGTGAATCGGCCCTTCACGGAGTCTGCGTACCATGTGCTACCACCAGTATCACTGATGGCTGCGACCCACTGTAGCCCCTTCCCTGGAGCTTGGCGGACCCAGTGCATTGCATAACTACTGAAGGTGAATCCGGAGGCTGCACAGGAGAGTCTGAGAGACCCCCAGGCGGCACCAAGTCTCCCCCAGACTCCACCAGCTGCGCCTCACCCTGGACACCTGCAAACACAGACACAGCCGGTCAGGACATGGCTCTCGCCCACTGCTTCCCCCTCCTGCCCCCCTCCTCAGGGATCCTGCCCCAGGAATCACCCCCTAGAAGAGCCACGAGCAGCAGCCAGCTCAGCCCACGCTCCATGGCGAGTGTCCGCGTCCGTGCTGACCCGAGGGGACCCTGGGTGCGGGCTGGGCTCCTGTGCGGGCTGCAGGGCAGGCCGGGCTGGTTTTCAGCAGCAGGGGACGCCCTATTTGCATGTGTCCTGCTATATAGCAGCTCTGGCTGGGTCTGGGCAGAGGAGCCAGGAGGGTCCTGGGACGTGGGGTCATGACACACGATGAGCAGGTCCCTGATTAGGGCCAGAGCTGGTGACCCTGAGCCCCTGTTACTTGCTGTGACCAGGCCCTGGTGCTGGTGCCCACACATATTCGGGGTCTTCTTACCTGAGATATTTGATGTCTTGTGTCAGCCGTTTGTCAGATGTGATTTTGGCAGCTCTTTTCTCCCATTGTGTTGTGTGTCCATTTGTTATACTCAAAGTTTCTTTCAATGAACCGAGCTTTTTATTTGATGTGTCTCCATTTCTTTGTATTTATTTCACTACTTCTCTTGCCTTTGGAGGACAGTCCTCAACTCATCATGAAGCCGATGCTGAGTGTTCAGCCTGTCCGTGTCCCATGGTCACCGCAGCCCTGGTTACCTGCTGAGACAGTGAAATGATCTCGGGCCCACGGACAGGGACGTTGTTCAGAAACCGAGGTTTACTTTGACAGGAGAGATTATACCCTTAAGGAGAATGGATGCTGCCATTTGCAACATCTGGGGAGACCGAGGGGTGAGGCTAAGAGAAAGGACTCACAGGGAGGACACACGTGCTGGGGCCTGATTTCCATCTGGGTAGAGAGGACATGACAAAGCGTCCTCGCACCCGAGCCCAGACATCTGGCTGCACAACGGAGGCCAACAGAGCGGGAGGGGCCCGGGGTGAGGAGGGAGGGCCCAGGGCAGGGGTGAGGGCGGCTGGCCCGGCGCTGGGCAGGGTGTGACAGGACACATGGGCAGAGGTTGGACCTATACCCTGTGGAGCAGATGCCGTGATATACGCCTGGTCTCCGCCACGGACATGACAGCAAACCAGGGTCAGGCCGTGATCGCCCACGCACCGCAGCGGGAGTCGCCCCACACGGCGAGTCTGAGCAGCTTTAAGACGTGGGCATCGTACGGAACTCTGGACCCAGTGCTGGGTGAGAGAGAAGAGGAAGGAAGAAAATATATTATACCCAGAGGCGGAGCACACGGACCCACGACCCGCCAGAGCCCGCGGACGCATCAGAACCCCACACGGGGCCGGCAGCGCCGTCGGGACGCTCCACAGGCGAGAGACCCAAACAGCTGCTCTCCCCAGAGCGGAGCTTCCCTGGATGTGACAAAGGACACGAAACCCTGTGGAGGAGGAAATAGTAAACCTGGAGGAGAAATAAAGCTCGGGGGGGGGAGGAGACATGTCATGAGCAACAGAGGAAACGCCGGGAACTGACAACATAAACGACGTGGAGGAAACCCGTCCTCTCACCGCGACAAGCCGGAGAGAACCACCGAGGACAGAGACGACGGCGGGACGTGACGTGACACACCCGCGTGCAGAGGACCCCGCAGAGCACGGGGCTGTGTGCAAAACGGAAAAGCTGGTGGAAACGGGCAGATCCGAGACTCTTCCCAGGAGAACCAGGAGACGCAGACCCCGAACAGGCCAGACACACGCGAGAAAACCGACAACAGCCAAAGAGCACCGGGGAGCAGCCCAGGGTCTTGGCTGCCCACCCAGCAGCACCTCAAGGGGAGAGACGGAGGCTTCTCCCCAAGGCCAGGCCCCGGCAGGGACGTCCGCGCGCCCCACATGGCTCAGCGTCCTGCGGGGAGACGGGAAGGATCCTCGTGTGAGAAGCGAGGGTGACGCTGCCCCTGTGGGCAGCAGACGTGGGGAGGGACACGGAGACCCCGACAGGCCCACGGAGACGGGGAGAAGCCGCCGTCAGGGCCGTGACGTGCAGGCTCCAGACCCCGCGTGTCTGTGGGGGGAGAGGGTTGAGGCACTTGGGGCATTTTCAGTCCCAATGGCTGCTTTTTTGTTGTGAGTGTTCGTTTGCTTCGTGCTTCATGACGGACATGGCTCACCTGCATCCCACGCGGGCATCGCCCCTGCATCTGTGGCTAGTGTTCTCGTTTCATGCCTCTGCTTTTGCAGCATTCACGGTTTCCATCTAACTCGTCCAGAAAACAAGTATCTTGAACTGGGCCTTTGTGTTGCCCACACCAAGGTCCTGTCCACACCGAGGAAATCAGTTTTCTTCCCCGTTCGCTGTCCGTGTTCCTTCCTCTACGCTTTGCACTCGTGTCCGTTATCCATTGTGATTGTGATGGACGCTGCTCAGCCCAGAGGAGCTTGGCTGCGGCCACAAACCCAGGGACTCCATCACCTTTCCGTGAGGTGACCGTGACGCATCCTCTTGTGTCACGCATTAAAAACACAAGTGGAGGCGTGTCCGTGGGTCTGTCCTGGGCTTCCTCCGTGTCCCTTGGTCCTCGTGGCCTGCTCTGTCCGCGCTCCTGGGGTCCTCCTCACGGAGCTGTGCAGAGGCTGAGCGGGGCAGGGCCAGGTCCAGCCCCGTCCCTCAGGGTGCGCTGACCCGGCCCTGGTCTGTCCACGGGGCTCCAGAGTGACTTTGTCTCCACCCCCCCAGGAGCGGCTGGGGCTGGATGAGCTGCGCGTTGCGTCTACACTTCCCTGGGGCAGCGCCTCCCGTCAGGGGTGTCTGCTCCTCCGTCCCCGAGGGCCCCTGTCCGCGTGGGGGTGGGGCTGATGTCGCTGTCGGGGTCTCTGTGCTGTCGTCACACGGCGGGACAGGACGGGAGACTCAAGCCGAGGTATTTTCCCTGGAGCGTGTTCAATGGGAAAAGCATCTTTGACGTTGATTGTCACGTTAACGGGTCTACTGGGTGTTGGCGAGAAAATTTAATCAGAAAATGAACCTGGAACTCAGGGGGCCGCCGTGGCTTCTTCCCACAGAGCAGCGTTTGCCTTTTCTCTGGGGACGTCCGCGTCGTCTGCAGGAAAGAGGATCCGTCTCTGTCAGCCTGTGTCCTCCTCCCCGTCGTCGTCTCACGGCCTCGGCGCAGGGGTCAGCTCGGTGTTGAGTGAGAGGCGAAGGGACCAGGCTCCTCCCGCCCTGAGCAGGGACGTCTCTGGCGGGTCCCGATGCAGTGACCGTCCGGCTGCTGGTGTCGGCAGGTTTCATAGACCGAGGTGAAGAGTGCTGCACCTCCCCCTGCAGTGACCTTTAGGGCTAATGGCTTGCGCCACGGTCCCTAGGTCCGGCTGGGCAAGGAACCAGCGTGCAGGGGGAGAACAGCAAACCCTCTGAAGACATAGATGAGACGGAAGCCTGTGGATAGATAACGACCCCCAGGAGCCACTACAGGAATGCTGACTGCACGGAACCTTATCTCGCCTTCTCAAGGCCCACAGACTTTATTCTACTACAACTGTCTCTCTAAAATCTTTTCTCTTTCTAAAATCTTTTCTCTCTCTCTGTCTAAAAAGGTCATTGGTCGCTGATTAAAAAAGAACGTACGAAATCTAATAACGAGGCTAATTCAAATGAAACGTTACTAAACTCTGTGAGTTAATAGAACTGTTAGCTTAATAACTTTTCTGTTGTGTGCTTAGCCTTGTCAGCATTAATCTTAATGATAAAAATATTCCATTGTGAAAAGTAAAACTCACCCGTGCTAATTAATAGTGATTTAGTGGTAGTGAGTAGTTAAAACAAAAAAGTAATCACACAGAACAAAAGAAAAATTAATCGCCCGACTACTTAGGACTGCGCTGGGCCCAGATGTAGATCACCGCCCTGTCAATGATAAGCTAAACCTATAAGCAAGCGGATTTCTTCACTGATGCTCGCCGTTCCTATGCCTTTAGAGAACATATATATACTGGTCACCAGCTCAAAGAAAATTACACTCAGATTTTCACTCTCTTGAAGTGTGTCTGTGTGTCATTTCTTTCGCCGAATCCCTGACCACCCTGCACAGTCTCTCAACCCTGAGATGGCCTCACGGTTCACTGCTGTGCTGGTCCGCGGCAGAAGAGGGAAAATTTCTTTTCCGTTTACGGGGAGGAATTTCATCAAGAATGGGTGCTGGCGTCTCTCTCATACTGCGTGAGCCTGTTGCTTTTTTTTTGGAAAATCGTGTTCACCCTGACAACACATATTGTCCCCAACCCATTCTCAGCGGCTCACACACTCCATGTCCTGCATTTTGCAGAAAATATCTCTCAAAATAACAACAAGGAAATCCCAGCTCCCTGCTGTCTCCAGAGCCCCCTGGAGCCCTGATCTCACACTGTGGCCGCAGCGCCCCTGCTGGTCCTGGGCACCCACAGCCCCACCCCCATCCTGTAGGGTTTGCTGCCACCATTAGGATTGATTTGTTGCTCTTGAGCCTCTAGGGCCTTGTTGTGTAGAAACTGCACAGACACTGGACAGGAAAGGGTCTTGTCCCTGGGGAGGTCTCACTTGTGCACAGGCTGAGTCACCTCCTCCTTGGGGCTCCCTGGGATTTTGGGGAACATGAGCCTCTCAGAAGAGAGCAATGGTGCCCTGGGGAGCTGGGGTCTTGCAGAGGGAGCCCCAGACAGGAAGCCCCTGCCCCCACGCCTGCACCTGCTCCCAGGCTGTGCTCTGAGCTCTGAGCCTCCTGGGCCTCCCAGAGTCCCTGGGCCCCTGGGGTCCTGACACGCCCCAGTGGACCCCCAGCCCCACCCCCCGTCCTGCAGGGTTTGTGTCTGGGCTCACACCCGCTCCCCTCACTGTGTCTCTCACACAGAAATACACGGCCGTGTCCTCGGGCCTCAGGCTGTTCATTTGCAGATACAGAAAGTTCTTGGCATGGTCTCTGGAGATGGTGAATCGGCCCTTCACGGAGTCTGCGTAGTATGTGCTACCACCAGGATAAATGTATGCAACCCACTCAAGCCCCTTCCCTGGAGCCTGGCGGACCCAGCTCATGTGGTAGCTGCTGAAGGTGAATCCGGAGGCTGCACAGGAGAGTCTGAGGGACCCCCCAGGAGGCACCAAGTCTCCCCCAGACTCCACCAGCCGCGGCTCACCCTGGACACCTGCAAACACAGACACAGCCCGTCAGGACATGGCTCTCGCCCACTGTTTCCCCCTCCTGCCCCCCCTCCTCAGGGATCCAGCCCCAGGAATCACCCCCTAGAAGCGCCACGAGCAGCAGCCAGCTCAGTCCACGCTCCATGGCGAGTGTCCGCGTCCGTGCTGACCCGAGGGGACCCTGGGTGCGGGCTGGGCTCCTGTGCGGGCTGCAGGGCGGGCCGGGCTGGTTTTCAGCAGCAGGGGACGCCCTATTTGCATGTGTCCTGCTATATAGCAGCTCTGGCTGGGTCTGGGCAGAGGAGCCGGGGAGGGTCCTGGGACGTGGGGTCACGACACACGATGAGCAGGTCCCTTATTAGGGCCAGAGCTGGTGACCCTGAGCCCCTGTTACTTGCTGTGACCCAGGCCCCGGTGTTGGTGCCCACACGTGCTCTGTGGGGTCTTCCTGCCTGAGTTGTTCATATATTTAGGTCAGTCCTTTGCCAAATGTTTTACCTGCAAACATTTTCTCCTATTCAGGAGGGAGACTTTTATTGTCCTGATAGTGCTTTTAATTGTATGGAAGCTTATTCATTGACTGGAACCCCTTTTGTTTTCATTTATTTTTCTTCTCTTGCCACTGGAGACCAGTAAACAATATATCACGGAAGCCCATGGCTGGTTGTTTGGTAAATTCACTTGTTCTATTTCGCTGGCAGCCCGTGCACACGCTTAGCCAGGACAAGCACCCACGTGCCCATGGGCAGGAGTGGATCAGGCAAATGAGCCGCGCGGATGCCTTAGCGCAGTGCCCAGCTATGAGGTGGGGCGATGCTCAGGGACCAGGTCTGACGAGAGGGACAAAGGCTGGAAGGTCTCACTGACCTGTGGGTGAAGGTCCTACAGAACAGGGTCAGGCAAAGCCCAGCGACCGTCAGCTCTGCCCTCTGACTGTGGACTGAGGAGCAGAGGGGGGTGGTGGGAGTGGGGAGGAGGGCCCCATGGACGTGCTGGTGGGCCGGGCCGGGGCTGGGCTGGTGTGAAAGGCGCGTCTGTGTAGGCTTGACCTGTAGCCTGAGCAGATTCTCAGATGCAAACTTGCCCTGAGGCAGGACAGGTTACTCTTTGCCAGATGCCGATGGGGGGCTTGAATGGACATGGGCGCCCTGTGGGGTGGCAGCGTCCCTTCAGCACGCGGACCCCTGAATGGGAGCCGCTCTGTCCCCTCGTGCCGGCAGGCTCCTCAGAGGACGGCACACTGTTTGCCTCTGTCTTCCTCTCCCGCCGCCCTAAATGGGCAGAGGCACCGTCCATGCAGCAAACTCTGCTGACTCTCGATGAGCAGAGAGTTTTTTTCAGGAAAGCCAGGGCGGAGGCTGACGGTGTCCACCACCAGGACGGAGACTCCCCGGGGCCTGAGATGGTTGTCCCTGGGGCAGATCCCGAGTGGGACCCCAGCAATGGGGGATGGTGATGTTAGAGCTGCGTGAAATATCTTTATTGGGTGGATGCAGCAAGGAAAAATTCAACAAAATATTACACCTCGAACAGGGAGCTCATGAGGATCCATCAGCGTCCTTGAGAGAATCATCCAGACGTGTCCCTGCCACACGGACACCACCCAGATACCCCAGAAATGCTCGTCTGACCACTGTGGCGTTCATCACACACAGGGCCCCGACACGAGGAGAAACCGCCAAGGTGGACGGCGTCACGATGAGTCTGTTCCAGGGCGTGGACCTGGCATCCGGGTTTATGATAACAGAGAGGACAGGAGGCCGACACCTGCTACAGTTTCCATACACAGGGGGCCCAGGAGAGGGGTTCAGGGAGAGAGTAACGGACGGAGACATGAACCCAGACGTGAACCCGGGAGAAGCGAACCCCTGGGGAGGACCCGTCGCTTCCTGCAGGGAAGAGGGACCTTGGAAGTGCGGCTGTCCCAGATCACAGGCGAGCAGCAGACACAGGGTGACAGAAGACAGGACAGAAGACAGAGGACGCCGGGACGGGACGGTCCCCGCAGGGGTCACGACAGATGTGAACGGGGGACAGGGACCCGGGACAAGGAGCGAGGACAGGAGACGCGCGGTAGCCCCGAGCAGAGGCTCAGACCGAGTCAGGAGGGAAGACGGACCCAATAGGAGGAACCAGGAGCCCAGGACAGAGGAAGGGAGACAGATGATGCCACAGAGAAGGTTCAGGTGACAGTGGGAGGCCAGGGGCTCCCCTAGATCCAAGTAAGCCCCGAAGGAACCGGCCCAGAGATCAGATCCCACTGGTCTTGTGGGCCCACTGAGGACGTGAGATATTTATCTGAGAAAAAGACCAAAACTGAGTGTCACTGACTTCTGGCTGCTGTTGCAGGAGGCCCAGGAATTCCCTTTTCTGAAAGACGCTGAGGTGACGGACCCGCTCTGACCCACCTTCCCCTCAGCGCAGGACGCGGGAAGCGACGCCTGGAGTCGCACACGCCGGCAGGACTGTTCGCAGAAAGGCTTTCCATCCTGGCTCTGGTCTTTCCTTCAAGCTGCATTTCGGCCTGGAGTGAAGCTGCAGCTGTGCAAGCCCCACGCGTGACCCGTGGTGACCGAAGGGCTCTTTGTGTCTGGATGTTGCGTGTCTGTGTGTCCTGGTGTCCCTGTCTTGGCCTCCAGTGGCTGACAAATTGGCCTACGTGGTGCCCGTAGACGTGAAAATAAAGTCACATGAAAGGTTACGTTTTCGTGTCAACATGGTGCTTCTGGACGAAGCCGCTGCCGCCACAGAGACTGAACATTGATGATTCTGCTGTTTTCTGATCTTTGTGACAAAGCTTCCCAGAAATCTAATTTAAGAAAAAATGGGGTGGCCTGTCATTGGCGTGAGGGAAGGAAATGTTGGGAACCTCAGCGAGCTCCTGAGACTCCCCAGAGTCGCTCCCTCTGCTCCCGGGACAGGCAGTGCGTGAATGTGTCCTACTCGGCTTCCCCAGTGCAGGGAAACTAGACGGGAGGCGTCGTCCCTTGGGAAAAGGGGGACCCTTGGACACGACCGGAAATGTCCGCGCTGGCTTCCCAACACGTGCGTAAAACCTCTCAGCCCTGACACGGAGGTGAATTGTCAGTGGGGATCGTCCCCTTGGAATACCGCGGGCGTCCGTGGCCTGATAGTTGCAGAGATTGTTTCTGGAGAAAACAGGGGCCAAAGGCCTCAACAGATTCCTGTGGCTGGACCGGTTGAGAGTGAAAATTTCCTTCAAAGGACTGACTAGACCTGGAGATTCACCTCATTTTTTCACTGAGTTTTGTTGGACATAATCCTGGTAAGTTTTTTTCCTTTTGTATTTTGTTCTGAATCCACAAAGTTTTCTTGTTTCGGTGACCGGGATCTGCAGCAAAGTTGCAGTTTTTTTTCCCAGCAAAGCTAACTTGTGTTTGCGTTTTCTCTCCCCTGGATGCCAACACAGTGTGAAAATAGTGGTGGTGATCTTTACGACTCACCTCAGAGTCTGCTTTTGCTTAACTTGCATAGGGATTTCATCTGCTTACACTAGAGAAATTGGACATGAGTTTCGTTGTGTGGCTTGGCGTGGCGTCTTCCAGGAAGCCGAGGCAGCGGAGCCGAGAGGCGGAGAGCCTGTGGCTTTGTTCGTAGTGTCTAGAGACCTGCAGGGGAGGTGAGGAAGCCGCCTCCACGGGCAGGACGGGGCAGCCCGGCCAACGGAAAGCCCTGGTGCCCTCGAGAAGAGCAAGCCCAGGTGGAGTCTGAGGAGACCCCTTTGTCCTCGAGCCCATGTGGCCTGTGTCAGGAGTGTCAAGAGTTCGCTCTGCTCCTGCATGGAGTGTCCCACGAAGCCACTGAAACTGCTGCTGCGTCACTCTGCCCTGGGATTTTATGCAAAAAATAGGAGAAATGGTTCACCAGCAGATCTCGTTTGCAAACTTGCTGTGCTGTTGAACGGTTTGGGATCAAGGTGGAGAGAACTTGTTTTTACCTGAGTTGAGCCACTTTTAAGGGATTTTTCCCTGTGATTTGCTGTCTTTGCTGTGTTGTTTCAGCTAATGCCTCGGGATTTTTTTCTTTGTCTTGACTGATAAACTGTTTTCCAGGAATGGAGACTTTCGCCTTCCACGATGAACAACACCTGCAGAGACGGGTTTGCTTTCCAGTGGGGACCCTGAGAAAACTTTTCTTCGGAGGCCGCACCCCAGCATCGCACATTTGCTCTTCATCTCCACGGAAATGGCAGCAGAAGTGGAAGGGGGTGGTTAGGGGCAAAGGATGTCTGAGCGAATCCACGCGGGCTTTGCGGATGCCGCCCCTACTCCGTCAAGACAGTGGGAACCCCCAGCCCCGGGATCCCCAAAGGGAAGCTGAGTGGACCTGAGGGCGGAGTGAAGCAGCCGTTTTCTCTGTTTGTAAATGAACCCGGCCACGTGGGTGGGGTCCGGGGCACTTGGCTCCTGCTCCCGTCCAGGCAGGTTGGGTCTCAGCGGGTCCCTTGGGATTCCGGCTTGGCGGGGCGGGTGGGATGCATGAAAGAATTTACCTCCCTCTTGTCTCCCTGAGTTACACGTTCCCTCATCCCTTCCCTTGTCAATAAACCTGTGTGAACTTTGATGTGAGCCCGCAGGGTGCGCCCCTTTAAGCCCGGTGAGGACCCCCAGTCAGGCACCCGTTCTAGAGCGGGGTTGCCTGTAACAGTAACACACCCCCCAGGAGGGAGACCGTGGGCCCAGCCCACCCGGCAGCACCTCAAGGGGGGAGACGGAGGCTTCTCCCCAAGGCCAGGCCCGGCAGGGACGTCCGCGGCCCCACACGGCTCAGCGTCCTGCGGGGAGACGGGAAGGATCCTCGTGTGAGAAGCGAGCGTGACGCTGCCCCTGTGGGCAGCAGACGTGGGGAGGGACACGGAGACCCCGACAGGCCCACGGAGACGGGGAGAAGCCGCGTCAGGGCCGTGACGTGCAGGTCCAGACCCCGCGTGTCTGTGGGGGGTGACGACCCGGGCCCAGTTCTCACGGGGTTGGCTGCTCTCGGCTGATCTCAGACTGTGTGTGTGTTTGTGGTCACGGCCTCACCCACGTGCCCCCACTGGCTCCTCATCTCTGCGTCTCTGTGTCGGGTTCTCCGTTTTACGACATTTGCTTGAACAGAATCACTGTTTCCTCTCGGGAGCGGGACAGCAAGTATTTCCTGGACGGGCCTCTCGGCCGCACCCCCAGGTCAGGTCCCCACGCACGGAAATGGACGTTCTCTCCCGGGCGGCCTGTCAGGGGGACTCCTCTGCCTTGGGCGTTTGCGTCTCTGAGGCATTTGGATGGAGTCGGTGGCCCTGGCTGGTGCCCACACGACCTTCTGTCACGCGTGCAAATCCAGGGTCCACTGGGGCCTGGATCAGGTGGCCACGTCCCCCGCAGAGGCCTGTCGGGTTTCCTGGCTGTGCATTAAATCTCCAGGTCTCTCGGGGTGACCCCCACGTGCGCAACATGCAGGCTCCTCCCCGCGCGTGGGGGCCCCTCCCCGGGGACTGAGGGCCACGTTTTCTGTCTCCAGTTCCCCAGTTTTCTCTTGAAGATCCTACGAATGCCGTGAGACGTGCGCCCGAGCGTGTGGTTTCGAGCTGGTGTGTCAGCAACATTATTTCACTCTATGTCCTGGCAGCCTCGTGTGACCTTCTCCACAGAACGAGGACGAGACGAGCAGCTGCATCGTGACGGTGGACCCTGCAGACGAGCCTGCGCGTCAGCCGTGCTTCCCGCTGCTGATGACCGCGAGGCGCCGGGGGACCGTCCTGCATGTCCCACGGAGACTTCGTGTCCACTGTGGACGGACGGTTTTGTGTCGCGTCCCCTCTGTCTGCTTTCCTGTCTGCTTCACTGCCTGGGCTCCGACCTCAGCACCATTTGACGGGGAGGGACAAAGCGGACCAGGCTCCTTCCCGCCCTGGGGAAGAGGCCTCTAGTGGGTCCCATCCCGGGAGGTCCTGCTCGTTGGGGTCTGGAGGTTCATCCACAAGGTGAAGACTCCCCTGTGTTCTCCGTGTCCAGGGAGGATTTCATGAGAGCAGGTGCTGGGTCTCCTCGAACTCTCCCGCCTCTGCTGACGTGGTCCCCGCGCTGCTGCTTGGGCTGTTTCTGTGGACACCACAGTTCAGACTCACACAGTCATTGACCCCTCAGATCCGCTCGCACACGCGTGTTCCCTTCTCATATAGTAACTGGGAAAGTTTCAACGCGGAAATCCCGGCTCCCGGGAGTCTCCTGAGCCCCTGGAGTCCTGATCTCACCCCGGGGTCCCTGCGCCCCGCCGGTCCCGGCGCCCCCAGCCGCCCTCCTGTCCTGGAGGGGGTGTGTCTGGGCCACCCGGCTCCCCACTGTGTGTCCCCCACAGTCCCACGCGGCGTGTCCTCAGTCTCGAGTGCTCGCTGCTGAGTGAACTCGCTCCTGGAGTTGTCCAGGGTGATCGTGAGCCGCGAGCTCAGAGCTGGTTGTACCTCGTGCCTCGTCACCCCTGTCACCCCCGCCCACGGCAGCCCCTTTCCCTGCGCCTGGTGGTCTGCTTACCCCACAGCTGGACAGAGGCCCCGGAGCCAGTACAGGGAGGCGCCGCCCGCCAGCTCCCAGGGGCCGCCCGCCCAGGCGTGTCTGGACTCGCGTCTCTGGACACGCCCTTCGGCCCTGGCGTCTGCTGCCCCCCATCCCCGGGGAGATCTCGCCGCCCATCCGGGACACTGGCTCCTGTCCAGGACTCCAGCCGCGCTGCCGTCCACCCCCTGTGCCGGTGAGTGACCGTCCACCATGGGCCATCAGCAGGAGCCGGGCTGCCAAGGCTCCCCTGGTTCTGACGGACAGTGGACCCGAGTCCAGCAGTTTCTGGCGCGTGAGCGACACGACTAAAGGCCACGTCCCTGCAGCCCAGCAGCCCGAGCCCCAACGACCTGTGGCGGCCCAGAGCAGGGTCAGCCTGCTGCCCCGGAGGACAGGAATAGAGACCCGAAGGCCGGTCATGTCCCTGGACCTCCATAGCTGACCAGGGGCCTTTCAGACAAGGAGTCGGGTCCAGCCAGGACAGGGACACACGCAGAGTCCTCAGACCCCCCCATGCCCACCAGCTGCCTGGGGACGTCCCCACACGGGGTCAGGGTCAGCTCCCGGGGCCTGGATCCAGGATCCTCACTCAGGAGTCAACACTGGCCTTCCTGGGGCCCTGGGACCTGTTGACAGGGGTGTGGACGCCACGGTGATCTGATCCCACTGGGTCTCGGGACCAGAAAAGACAATCAGTTGTTCTGACACATTTCAAAGGCACAGACGTTATTCAGCAGATTGCAGTGGGGAGTTACCCGAGGGGGACAGAGGGATGGACACCCACTAGGAGTGGACAGGGGTCGGCCTCGAGGGCAGGTCCAGGCAGGATGTCACGTCCCTGTCCATGTCCCCCCACAGCCATGAGCTGAGTCCAGGGCTGTGAGCTCGGAGCGCCCCCTGGTGGTGGGCCTGGGTGCTGCCCCCTCCTGTCCTGCAGGGTCAGTGTCTGGGCCACACCCGCCCACCCAGGGTCCCCCCATCATACACGGCCGTGTCCTTGGGTCACGGAGCTCAGCTGCAGGGAGAGCAGGCTCGGGCTGGGGCAGCAGAGATGGACAGGGGCCCGGAGCGGGGCTGTCGTCTGTGCTCAGGGTGACCCACTGCAGTGACCACGTCCAGCCACCCTGCCCTGCCCGGGACACTGGGGATCCAGACCACCATCCCCGGAGGAGACAGAGCCCGGGACGGCACAGGCGGGGGCAGGTCTGGGGGTCACCATCCCGGCCCGACTCCCGCTGCTGCCCCAGGGACAGGACACCTGGGACAAGGGGTGTCCCCCTCAGTCTCCTGACCCTCCCCGGGGAGCCCCGCGGGCAGAGGCCCAGACCCACCAGCTCCTCCTCTCTGGACGCGGCTCCGCCCGAGACCTGACCTGAGTGACCAGAGCCCGGGCCCAGCCCAGGGAGTGACCAGGGAGGGTTCGCAGCGGGCGCCCGTCCCTGCGCGTGGGGAGGCCGCGGGTCCCTCGGCCTCGGTCTGGCCCTCACGGCCCGGCTCAGGGACAGGCCCCGCCTGGGACGCGGACGGGGTGGGCGGTGGCCCTGCCCTCTGTCCTCCGGGCCAGCAGGACGGGCCTTGGTCTCCCCACCATGAGCTCCTGCGGGGTTAAACGTGATGAAAGTTTGTCTGGAAACTCTTTCAGCCTCGGGAAACCCACAACCACACGAGACGGCGCCTGTTTGGGTTCAGGAAAGTCGGACTCGGCGCCGTCGGCTGTTGGGGACCCGCGGGGGACGGAGCTCAGCCCCGGCTCCCGCACGAGGCGGACGCTGCTGCCCCGTCAGGCCGTTCCCTGCCCGTGGGCGGGAGGCCCCGACTCTGCGGGTCACGGTTTTCTAGCCGAGGCTTCTCCTCCTTCCTCTTCTCGTCACGTGTGTCGTCACGCGTGTCTCTCCACGGACACGATTCATTCACCCGCACTCGGCTCCGCAGGTTCGTGGACGGATCTTCCCGCGTCAGGCTCCCCTGGCTGGAGTCAGGACGCGGCTCGGCTCACAACGTGCCCCCTGCGCCCGCTGACCCTCCAGGCGTGTCCAGGTCACGCGTGTCTCCTCCAGGGGCGTGTCCAGCCCTGCCCCGCACAGAGGCCCTGGGGGGGAGCTGAGCCCCCAGCACAGGAGCCCTGGGGGACCCCAGCCCTGCCCGGGACAGGAGGGGACAGGGGTCAGTAGCAGGAGCTGTGGGGTATGGGCGGGGAGGGGCCGTGAGCCCCTGGGAATCACATAGCCCCCTGGGGTTCGGGGAGGAGGAAGGATCTATTCCAGGGGGACCAACCCCCACTGACACCCTCACCCGCACACAGCACCTTCCTGCTGCATCTCGACCCAAACAGCACATTGTCAGGTGACCCTCAAGACCCTGAGCCCAGTGTGTAGAGGGAACGCAGGAGCCCCTGCAGCCCCAGGACCTGACAGGAGGCAGGACACTGGAGAGGGTCAGCATCCTCCATGGGCTTAGGGCCTCTTCTCTCTCCCCAATTTCCCCCGTGTTGATATACCCTAATTTGTTGCTCTGAGCCTCTAGGGGCTTGCTGGGAAGAAACTGCACAGACACCTGGACAGGTGAGGGTCTCGTCCCTGGGGAGGTCTCACCTGTGCACAGACAGAGTCACCTCCTCCTTGGGGTTCCCCGGGAATGTGGGGAGCGGGAGCCTCTCAGAGGAGAGCAATGGTGCCCTGGGGAGCTGGGGTCTTGCAGAGGGAGCCCCAGACAGGAAGACCCTGCCCCCAACCACTGTACCTGCTCCCGGGCTGTGCTCTGAGCTCTGAGCCTTCTGGGACTCCAGGAGCCCTGGGCCCCTGGGGTCCTGACACGCCCCAGTGGACCCCCAGCCCCGCCCCCCGTCCTGCAGGGTTTGTGTCTGGGCTCACACCCGCTCCCCTCACTGTGTCTCCCGCACAGAAATACACGGCAGTGTCCTCGGGCCTCAGGCTGCTCATTTGCAGATACAGCGAGTTCTTGGCGTTGTCTCTGGAGATGGTGAATCGGCCCTTCACGGAGTCTGCGTAGTATGTGCTACCACCAGTACTAATGGCTGCGACCCACTCAAGCCCCTTCCCTGGAGCCTGGCGGACCCAGTCCATTGCATAACTACTGAAGGTGAATCCTGAGGCTGCACAGGAGAGTCTGAGGGTCCCCCCAGGCGGCACCAAGTCTCCCCCAGATTCCAACAGCTGCGCCTCACCCTGGACACCTGCAAACACAGACACAGCCCGTCAGGACATGGCTCTCGCCCACTGCTTCCCCCTCCTGCCCCCCCCTCAGGGATCCTGCCCCAGGAATCACCCCCTAGAAGAGCCACGAGCAGCAGCCAGCTCAGCCCACGCTCCATGGCGAGTGTCCGCGTCCGTGCTGACCCGAGGGGACCCTGGGTGCGGGCTGGGCTCCTGTGCTGGCTGCAGGGCGGGCCGGGCTGGTTTTCAGCAGCAGGGGACGCCCTATTTGCATGTGTCCTGCTATATAGCAGCTCTGGCTGGGTCTGGGCAGAGGAGCCGGGAGGGTCCTGGGACATGGGGTCATGACACACGATGAGCAGGTCCCTTATTAGGGGCCAGAGCTGGTGACCCTGAGCCCCTGTTACTGGCTGTGACACAGGCCCAGGTGCTGGTGCTCACACGTGCTCTGTGGGGTCATCTGTGGAAATGGGACCCATGTGACTGTGGGGTGAGTGGAGGTTGCACAGCAATGCTGATGACAGTTTGAGGTCCCCGAACATCAGAGGACGGATGTCTGTGTGGTCAGTGTCTCACCTGTGTGCAGGTGTGCGCAGGGAACAGAGTCAGGACACGTGACAGCAGGGATGTGTATGGTTAATTCTCACTTCATTCCTCTGCTCTTTGTGGCTGCCCTGAGGGGGTGGCATGCAGGTTTGGGTCTCTGAGGCAGGACGGCCATTGAATAGATGGACCTCACTCTCCATCAACCCAAGGTGTCCTCTGCCCCCTACAAGCCAATCATGTCTGCTCTCTCATTGCCCATCAACTTTAAGTTTCCCCTGCATCTCTCCATGACAGAAGCTCATGTCCTGGTAGCTCAGGTGTGCAGGGCCTGGTGCACAGGGCACCGTGAGTGGACATTGAGGAAATAGTGTCATAGACGGACACAGAGAAGTTACTGTCCCGACAGCCTCTGAGCATCTGCGTGGTGACAGCTGTGAGGCCTCAGCCCTCGTGGGGGACGGAGACTCAGGTGTGTGTGGGGGAGGGACCCTCACCTGGGCCCATCTTCCTGGGGGTCACTCAGATGAAAACTAAGGAGAAGAGAGGACAGAGAAATTATAGAAATGAAATATTTTAGGTCTGTACACGGGGGAATGACCTTCGTGGTGTATTTCAATGGCTTAGAATCTCTAAGTGGGAGAAAAATGTGTATCTTACCAGCCACGTCCTGCCGAGGCCTTTCTTAGGGGTTTGGACAGGCCACCATGAGGGTCAGAGGGCAGGATCTGGAAGGTGCTGACCCGGAGCTGTTAGGGGGAAAAGGCTGTCCCAAAGCTAATTCCATACAGACTTTGTGGACTCCACCCCACCCCAGGCCCAAGCCAAAGACACTGGGAACTCCACATCCCATCACCACCCAAGGGAAGTTGGCTGGGACCTGAGGGTGGGGTTCAGCAGCCAGGTGGGTATAAAGCCAGACACGTGGGCTTTGGAGGAGTCTCCCATTTTGGCTCCCCGCCAGCTCACAGCGTCCGGCCAGCTCGGAGAGGGCCTTTGGGTTTCGAGGTCGGCGGATCAGGTAGGACGCATGAAAGACTTTATTTCCCTATTTTCTCCCTGAGTTGTCCATTTTCCTTATTTTCTTTTCCCTTGTAAATAAACCTTTTATGAACCTGTTGTGTGTCCTGCAGTGGAGTGTTCATAAGTCCCTTGTAAGCACGCGGGGAGGACCCACAGCCAGGAACCCGTTCAATATGGGGGCTGCCCTATAACAGAGCCACCACTGCTTGAGGTTCTGTCCCTGCGTCCCTTGGCGTCCAGCCAGGCCGGTCTTGCAGTTCCGGAGAGAGAAGGAAACACAGATTCTCTGCAGCTTGGACAGGGCCGGGCCTCTTGGGACCTGGCTCTGGGCACAGTCGGCGTTTCCCTGAGAGTCCGCGGGAGGATGGACACGAGCTGAGGGACCCGTCGCTGAGCATCCTTCCCAGGACGACAGGAGTTTGTTCGGGAAAGTGGAGAAAGACGAACCCCTCCCAGGAGGCAGCTTGTCCCGACGCACCTCGTGACCTGTGTGAGGAATGATGCGTCTCCCTCCCGCAGCCCCGGTCTCTGCACTCCCCGGGGCCAGAGTCAAGCCTGGGGGCAGAGAGGATCCCAGAGACAACCAGGAGGTTCTGGAGACGATGCTGGTCACAATCCAGGGTGGTTATTCTGCAAAACTGGAGTTAGAGGAACTGGATGAATATTTTGAAAGTTGAGGGTGAGAAACCCTCAGCCACCGCCACATTCAAGGTGAAAAGCTGAAATGTCCCACTAAGACCAGGGACAAGACGGGCGTCCACGTCACCTCGGTCACTCACCGTCGTCCTGCACGTCCACAGGGAAGCATCTGGGCAGGAAAAGACCCAAAGGATCTGACCTGGGGAGAGGAAGTCAAGGGTCACCACTCCCAGCTGAGAGGCTCGTGTGCTCAGAGAGTCCAGAAGATTCTGCACAGAGAACGTCTGGAATCACCAGTGGGCACAGCCAGGGGACAGGGTCCAGAGTGGACACACAGAACCCCACGGCGTTCCGGCCTGGGAGCAGCACGTCAGGGGAAGTGAGCGTCTGGGTCCAGTGACACTCTCGCCCTCAGGAAGGAACCCGGGGAGTGACCTGAGCAGGGGGGACGGAGGTGCAGTGCAGACTCGACACTGCAGGGGACACGAAAGACCACACAGGACATGCTGAGGCGTCCCGGCTCTGGGGGGAGTGACATCATTGAAATGCCGCGTCACCCAAAGCCATTCACAGATTTAATGCATCACCTAGGACAGCACATGTGACCTTGAAAGGAAACAAGAAGCAGTTGTGGACCCTAAAGGGTCTTGAAGAGCAGAAACAACCTTGAGAGAAAAGGAGAAAAATGAGGGAATCACTCGGGGAGACAAGTGGCTGGACACGTTCCTGTCCCCCCGCTCGGAAGAGTGAGCACTGACCCCACAGTCCACCGACCCACGGCACCCCGATGCCACAGCGTCATTCACAGCAGCTCACAGTTTCGTGAGGTTCAGCGAGAAACACACAAGACACTGAGCAGCAACAGTCCTGGGAACCCGGGAGACTCTGCAGAGAAGGGTCCACCCGAGAGCTCTCGTGGCGGGTGCCCCCGTCACAGACACCAGAGGTCAGGCCAGGAGACCCGGGACCCCCAGGGAGACTGGTCCGGCCAGGACAGAGCCACAGGCACAGTCCTCAGAACCCCTGTCCCCACCAGCTGCCAGGGGACTGTCCCCACACGGGTTCAGGGCTCAGCTCCCGGGGTCTGGATACAGTACCATCAGTCAGGAGTCAGCACCGACCTTCCTGGGGGCCATGGTACCTGTGACAGGGGTGTGCACCGCATGGTGATATGATCCGACTGGGTGTCGGAACCAGAACAACAAATCAGTTGTTCTGACACATTTTAAAGGCACAGACGTTATTCAAGAGATTACACTGGGGGTGTGACCCCAGGTTGGACCCGAGGAGGGCAGAGGGATGGACACACACCAGGAGAGGGAAAGGTTGTCCCGGAGGGTGGGTCAAGGCTGGAGGTCACGTCCCTGGCCATGTGTCCCACAGCCATGAGCTGAGACCAGGGCTGTGAGCTCGGAGAGCACCCTGGTCATGGGCCTGGGTGCTGCCCCTTCCTGTCCTGCAGGGTCTGTGTCTGGGACACATCTGCCCCCTCCCCGTGTCCCCCCAGTAATAGTAAGTAACAGACACCTGGACAGGTGAGCATCTCCTCCCTGAGGAGGTCTCACTTGTGCAAAGACTGAGTCCCCTCCTCCTTGGGGCTCCCCAGGAATGTGGGCAACGGGAGCCTCTCAGAGGAGAGCAAAGGTGCCCTGGGGAGCTGGGGTCTTGCAGAGGGAACCCCAGAGAGGAAGCCCCTGCCCCCCACTCCTGCACCTGCTCCCGGGCTGTGCTCTGAGCTCTGAGCCTCCTGGGCCTCCAACAGTCCCTGGGCCCCTGGGGTCCTGACACGCCCCAGTGGACCCCCCAGCCCCGCCCCCGGTCCTGCAGAGTTTGTGTCTGGGCTCACACCCGCTCCCCTCACTGTGTCTCCCGCACAGAAATACACGGCCGTGTCCTCGGGCCTCAGGCTGCTCATTTGCAGATACAGCGAGTTCTTGGCGTTTTCTCTGGAGACGGTGAATCGACCCTTCATGGAGTCTGCCTAGTACGTGCTACCACCAGTATAAATTATTCCAAACCACTTCAGCCCCTTCCCTGGAGCCTGGCAGACCCAGTGCATATGGTAGCTGTTGAAGTTGATTCCTGAGGCTGCACAGGACAGTCTGAGAGACCAGGCAGCACCAAGTCTCCCCCAGACTCCACCGGCTGCGCCTCACCCTGGACACCTGCAAACACAGACACAGCCCTTCAGGACATGGCTCTCGCCCACTGCTTCCCCCTCCAACCCCCCCTCCTCAGGGATCCTGCCCCCAGGAATCACCCCCTAGAAGAGCCACAAACAGCAGCCAGCTCAGCCCACGCTCCATGGCGAGTATCTGCATCTGTGCTGACCCAAGTAGACCCTGGGTGCGGGCTGGGCTCCTGTGCGGGCTGCAGGGCGGGCCGGGCTGGTTTTCAGCAGCAGGGGACGCCCTATTTGCATGTGTCCTGCTATATAGCAGCTCTGGCTGGGGCTGGGCAGAGGAGCCGGGAGGGTTCTGGGACGTTGGGTCATGACACACAATGAGCAGGTCCCTTATTAGGGGCCAGAGCTGGTGACACTGAGCCCCTGTTACTTGCTGTGATGCAGGCCCATGTGCTGGTGCTCACATGTGCTCTGTGGGGCCTTCTCTTCTGAAATCTTTATATTTTTAGGGTCAGTCCTTTATTAGATTTGCTTTTGAAGCAACTTTCTCCCATCAGTAGGGATCTGTTTGTTTTCCTCATAGTATCTTTCCTGTTAAAATGTGCTTTAGAGGGCGGATCAACATGGTGGCAAGGAAACGCTGCAAGTAAGATCTCCCATTAAAATAAAGTTAATAGGGAGAAAGAGCGGCAGGTCCCAGTGAGAACTGGGACACGGAAGAGAAATTGATGAGTCCAGCAAACTACCCTAAGAAGAAATGTGCCTTAATAGAGGACTAGAAGGGAGGAAAGCTCAGAACCCTGCTAACCTCCCCCACCCACAAAGTAGGCACTCTCTGACCAACAGAAAGGAGGAAAAAACAAACAAAAAAACTAAAACAACCAACAAGAAGAAACTATGCATCAAGCGGGACTGTGAGTGGAAAGGAATTATTTCAGCCACTACACCCCGCGAACTGGAGCTGTGGAGAACCCTGCAGGATTTGCTGCAGAGGTGAGGGAACGGCTCCAGGCGCCATTAGAGAAAAACAAAGACTCCCGGAGACCTACAACCAGCCCCACGCCAGCCGGTAAGCTTGTGCAGGAAAGCAGCACGCTTGAAAAGCAAATGCGGATCACGGCAACCTAGGCTTGCAGGGAGACGGGCGGGGGCCCTCACTCAGGTGAATGTCCCTTACTGAGTAATCAGAAACCAGGTGCCCGGACACGGGAGCGGGGTGCAAAAGGCGGCATTTCTGCGGACACTGAACTGGGCTACAGCCTGTGTCCTGGACCTGAGGGCTTTGGAACTGAGACCCAGGGCACGAAATTCGGGGCGTGGGTTCCCCACAATGGTGGGGCACAAGGCAGACACAGCATCCCGAAGCCATTGAGGCTTTCCCCACCACTCCCACTCTGTTCCCGGTCCCACTGGGTGAAAAAAAACAGCTCCTCAAGGACACTAGGAGAGATCTCTGGCGCCAACTAGCGACCAGAAAAAAATCACCAACACGCCATAGAATAGGGACCTTTCTTCAGTAAAGACTGCTTGAAACCGGCAGAAGGCTCCCGGAGGAGCCAGTGGTGAGCTGGGAAGTTCACCCACGCCAGGCCCCTTCTGACCAGCAGTCCGAGCCCAGAGGGGGAGTGGGCACCCACGGCCAGGGCAGACTGGGCACGCGGATGAGTGTGCCTCTCTCTGAATTGCCATTTTAGAATAGGGACCTTTCTTCAGTAAAGACTGCTTGAGAGAGGTAAGCTGGGAAGTTCACCCACGCCAGGCCCCATCTGGCCTGCAGTCCGAGCCCAGAGGGGGAGCAGGAACCCACTGCCGGGGCAGACCAGGCGTGCATGGGAGCGTGTCCCCACATCAGCATTTTAGAACAGGGACCTTTCTTCAGTAAAGACTGCTTGAAACCAACAGATGGCTCCCAAAGGAGCCAGAGGGGAGCGGAGAAGTTCACCCAAGATGCCGGCCAGTCCCAGCAACACAGTGTCCCAATGCATATGGCAAATTAGAAAACAGACAGTAGGGAGTAGAAGAACCACACACAACCTACAACTCCTCAGGAAAAAAGCACACCACAAAAAGAAAACCACCCCACAGATTGCAACTACAGTAACTTGGAAGAACTTTTGAGCCTTCCAGAAAGAGAATTTAAAATTGCCATGATTAAAAAACTGACAGAAGTCATAAAGGAAAACAATAATAAGGGGAAAATAATCAACGATCAGAAGAATGAAATTGAGTCCCTAAAGAGGGAAGTAAAAGAAATGCAGGAGATCAAAGAATTAATGGAGGCACTAAAGAACTCTGGGAAAAGCAATGAAAGCAGAATAGATGAAATGGAAGAACGAATAAGCACTCTTGAAGACACAGAAATGGAAAGAACCAAAACAGAAAAGGAAAGAGAAGTACGAAGGAAAAAGACCAAAGAAAGACTTTGGGAGCTATCTGACTCCATGAAGAAAGGAAATATAAGAGTTATAGGAATACCAGAAGGAGAGGAGAGAGATGTAGGAACAGAGAAAATATTCAAGGAGATAATTAAACAGAACTTCCCAAATGTGAAGAAGGAGCTGAAAATTGATATACAAGAAGCAAGAGGAACACCAAACTTCCACAACAAAAGAAAAAAATACAGCAAGACACATAATAGTAAAGCTCCCAAGAATCCAAGACAAGGAAAAAATAATGAAACTAACAAGAGGGAAAAAACAGATAACATACAAAGGAAAACCAATCAGGCTGACATCAGACTTCTCCGAAGAAACACTACGGGCAAGGAGAGAGTGGAGGGACATAGTCAACAGACTCCAAGAAAACAGATGCCAACCAAGAATATCTATCCCGCAAAGCTCTCCTTTCTCTACAAAGAAAGAATAAGGACCTTCCCAGACAAACAGAAACTCTGGAATTTCATTACGACTAAACCCCCACTCCAAAAAATACTACAAGGAGTCCTAAAGACAGAACCTCAGAGAGACGAATAACAACGAAAGAAGGCCAAAAAAAAAGTTATTAAAAGAATAAATAAATAAAATCAAAGGAAACACAAACACAATGGCAAATGCAGATGCTAATATATCAATATTAACTCTAAATGTCAATGGACTAAACTCTTCAATAAAAAGACACAGAGTCGCAGTCTGGATTAAAAAACAAAACCCAACCTTTTGCTGTCTCCAGGAAACACATTTAGCTACAAAAGATAAAAATAGACTCAAAGTTAAAGGATGGAAAACAATCCTACAAGCAAATGGACCAAAATAGAAAGCAGGAACAGCTATACTTATATCAGATAAAACAGATTTCAAACTCAAAAAGATAAAAAGAGACCCCAGCGGTCACTACATTATGATCAAGGGGACAACACTTCAAGAAGAAATAACACTCATTAACATATACTCACCAAGTGAAGGAGCCCCAAAATATATCAGACAACTGTTGTCATCTCTGAAAACAGACATCAGAGAAAACACCTACTTAGTCGGAGACTTCAACACACCACTATCAAAAAGGGATAGATCAACAAGACAAAAAATAAGTAAAGACACTAAAGCTCTAAATAAGGATCTAGAGTGCTTGGGCTGAACAGACATCTATAGAACACTAAACCCCAAAAAAAAACAGAGTACACATTTTTCTCAAATGCACATGGATCGTTCTCCAGGATCGAGCACATACTGGGACACAAGACAAACATCAATAGATACACCAAGATTGAAATCCTATCAACCATCTTCTCTGACCAAGAAGGCAAGGAACTCCCCTACCTCATGGAGATTGAAAACCACACTTCTGGAAGACCACTGGACTAACGAGGAGATCAAAGAAGAAATTAAAAAATTCTTTGAATTGAATGACAAGGAGGACACCAATATCCTAAATATAGGGGATGCAGCAAAAGCAGTAATAAGAGGAAAATATATAGCAATAGAAGCTCACATCAAGAAACAAGAAAGAACTCAAAGAAACAACCTAATCTCGAAGCTCAAAGATCTAGAAAAAGAACAACAAAAAACCCCAAAACCAGTAGAAGAAAAGAAATAATAAAAACCAAAGCAGAAATAAATGAAATCGAAATTAAAAAAACAATCCAAAAGATCAATGAAACCAAGAGCTGGTTCTTCGAAAAAAATAAATAAAATAGACAAACCCCTAGCCAGGCCCACAAAGGAAAAAAGGGAGAAAGCACAAATAAACAGGATCATTAATGAAAGAGGAGAAATCATAACGGACACAGCAGAAATCACAAGAATAATCAGTAACTACTATCAACAGTTATACGGAAAAAAGTTCAACAACCTAGAGGAGATGGACAAATTCCTACAACTCTACACTCACCCAAAGCTAGACAAAGAAGAAATAGAACACCTAAACAGACCAATTACAAGCAGCGAAACTGAAATGGTCATCACAAACCTCCCCCCAAAAAAAAGCCCAGGACCTGATGGATTTACAAGTGAATTCTACCAAACCTTCAGAGACAAGTTAGTGCCTATAGCTAAGCTTTGGAAACAACACAAATGTCCAAAAATAGATGCCTGGATCAAGAAGATGGGGTGCATATACACCATGGAATATTACTCAGCATTCAAAAAAGAGAAACACATGCCATTTGCAGCAACATGGATGGCGCTGGAAGGGATCATGCTCTGCGAAATAAGCCAGAAAGAAAAAGAAAAATCCCGGATGGTCTCACTCATGGCAGGAATCTAGAAAACTTGAATAAGGGACCAGGAAAATGAATAACTATGAGAAAGTGAAAATCAAAATCAACAAAAAACTATGAATCAGAGACACTCTATGGAGGGTGGGGGGGAGGGGAGGAATTGGGGTCAAAATAAGGGGGTTGCAATTGTATGGGGAATATAAAAACAAAATTTATTTTAAAAAATAAATAAATAAATAAAAATAAGAATCATCATAAAAAATAAAATAAAATCTGTTTTAACTTTAACTACAAAAAAAATAGAAAAGATAAAATGTGCTTTAATTTCATGTAGATCCCGTTGTGTACATTTATTTTTCTTGTTCTGTCTTGGAGCCCGGTAAGGAAAGATGTCAGCGATGCCAGTGCTGGGGTGTTCACAGCACAGTCGTGGAGACAGCTCCGTGCTCAGGACAGAGCAGTGGTTCGGGACAACGAGGTGTATTGAGTCAAGTGCTCATCACTCAGCCAGAAGCAAGGATGCTCCTGCCTCAGCAGAGCCCAGAGAGACACAGAGAGGAGGCTGCACGTGAGCAGGGGGAGGAGGAAGACAAATGCTGGGGGACCTGACGCCCATGTGGGTGCAGGGAACTTAGCACAGGGTCAGTCAGAACAACCAACAACACACTCTTGACACCTGGGTGCGGACCTGGGGCCAGCGAGGGGAGGAAGGTGGGGTGCGGAGGGAGATGGAGCCTGGACTGGGGTGGGTGTTGCTGGTGTCTGGAGGTGGACAGGGTTGGGAGGACACGGAGTAGAGATTTGAACACATGACCTGGACAGGTACAAATATGGGAACACACGTTTTGTCCATAAACACAATAAAAACAGGCTCAGCAGGTCATGAGGATTGAAATCCTGTCAATTATCTTCTCTGATCACAATGGAAATTCACCAGGAATGGAAAACCTGTGACTGTGGAGACTGCACGAAACACGACGGACCCACCACAGGGTGTGTGAGAAGGTGGAACAAGGAATTGTCTTGTCTCCAGAGAGGGGGATTGTGGAGTCAGGACCCCCAGAGCCTGTGGACACACCAACACCACTCAGGGGGTCTGGATCCCCAGGGCCAGGACCTCATCACCAGCAAGAAGGGGCTCTATTAAATAACCTGTCATTGTAGCTGCAGCAATGACCAAGGCGGAGCTCGTGACTCCGAGTTACAGGAGCAGGAAGGAGACAAGGACACTTGGAGCCACGTCAGTGAGACACACGTGAAGGGACAGTTCACACGCGCCATCGTGGCAGAGGGTGGCATGGAAAAGCAAACATGCTGTTTCACTGTTTGTAAACTAACAGCTGAATATAAATAAGAAAATCCAGGTTCCCTGGTGTCCCCTGAGTCCCCTGGAGTCCTGACCTCACACTGTGGTCCCAGCGACCCTGCTGGTCGGGGGCACTCCAGCCCGGACCTCCTGTCCTGCAGGGTCTGTGTCTGGGCCACACCCACCCCCTCCCCACGTCCCCCCAGTAATAGTAACAGACACGTGACAGGTGAGGGTCTCGGCCCTGGGGAGTTCTCACCTGTGCACAGACAAAGTCACCTCCTCCTTGGGGCTCCCCAAGAATGTGGGGAGGGGATTCTCTCAGAATAGAGCAATGGTGCCCTGGGGAGCTGGGGTCTTGCAGAGGGAGCCCCAGACAGGAAGCCCCTGCCCCCCATCCCTGCATCTGCTCCCGGGCTGTGCTCTGAGCTCTGAGCCTCCTGGGCCTCCCGGTGTCCCTGGGCCCCTGGGGTCCTGACACGCCCCAGGGGACCCCCAGCCCCAACCTCACAACCTGCAGGGTTTGTGTCTGGGCTCACACCTGCTCCGCTTACTGTGCCTCTCACACAGTAATACACGGCCGTGTCCTCGGGCCTCAGGCTGCTCATTTGCAGATACAGCGAGTTCTTGGCGTTGTCTCTGGAGACGGTGAATCGGCCCTTCACGGAGTTTATGTAGTTTGTGCTACCTCCAGTATAAATTGTTGAGACCCACTGCAGCCCCTTTCCTGGAGCCTGGCGGACCCAACTCATGTAGTAGTTGCTGAAGGTGAATCCTGAGGCTACACAGGAGAGTTTGAGAGTCCCCCCAGGTGGCACCAAGTCTCCCCCAGACTCCACCAGCTGCGCCTCACCCTGGACACCTGCAAACACAGACACAGCCCGTCAGGACATGGCTCTCGCCCACTGCGTCCCCCTCCTGCCCCCCCCTCAGGGATCCTGCCCCAGGAATCACCCCCTAGAAGCACCACGAGCAGCAGCCAGCTCAGCCCACGCTCCATGGCGAGTGTCCGCGTCCGTGCTGACCCGAGTGGACCCTGGGTGCGGGCTGGGCTCCTGTGCGGGCTGCAGGGCGGGCCGGGCTGGTTTTCAGCAGCAGGGGACGCCCTATTTGCATGTGTCCTGCTATATAGCAGCTCTGGCTGGGTCTGGGCAGAGGAGCCGGGGAGGGTCCTGGGACGTGGGGTCATGACGCACGATGAGCAGGTCCCTTATTAGGGCCAGAGCTGGTGAGCCTGAGCCCCTGTTACTTGCTGTGACGCAAGCCAAGGTGCTGATGTTCACACCCGCACTATGAGTCTTCTGTGGGAATGGGACCCTTGTGCATGTCGGGGTCAATGAGATTGACTCAGCCAGGGCTGAGACAGCATCAGGTCCCCAAACACAGTGGAGAGATGTCTGTGTGGTCAGCATCTCACCTGTGGGCAGGTGTGCACAGGGCGCGGCACTAGGACACGTGACAGCAGGGAGGTGTGTGGTTAATGCCCATTTCAGTCCCTCTGCTCATGAGGCTGTCCTGAGGGGCTGAATCCAGAATTAGGGCCCTGAGGCAGGACGGTCATTGACCAGATGGATAAAATAGTCCTTCAGATCAGGGTGTCCTCTGCCCCCTCCCTGCCAACCCTGTCAGCTCTATCAGTGCCTATGACCTTTAAGGTCCCCCACGTCTCTCCATGACGGAAGCTCATGTCCTGGTAGCTCAGGGGTGCAGGGCCTGGTGCACAGGGCGCCGTGAGTGGACATTGAGGAAATAGTGTCATAGACGGACACAGAGAAGTTACTGTCCCGACAGCCTCTGAGCATCTGCGTGGTGACAGCTGTGAGGCCTCAGCCCTCGTGGGGGACGGAGACTCAGGTGTGTGTGGGGGAGGGACCCTCACCTGGGCCCATCTTCCTGGGGGTCCCTCAGATGTGAACTAAGGAGAAGGAGAACAGAGAATAAGGGGGTTTATATTGAGAGGAGGGGGTGGGGTTCGTGCATCTTTTGTCATGGACTTTAAAATAGGGAGAAAACTGTGCTCAGAATCGCGCCTGCTGCGGCCTGTGGGGACGTGGGTGTCGGGACGCCTGAGGGGGCCCAGGGCAGGATGCAGACGGGGCTGCCCAGACCCAGCCCTGGCGCTGATCGTGTCCTTCACTCCTGGGCTTTCGGGCTGGCTGGTCCGGGAGAGGCGGAGGAGGAGAGAGACCCAATCTCCGCTCTGTGGCGGGAGGGCTGCGCCTCATGACGCCTGTTTCCTGGCCGGTCCGTGTGAAGGTGAACCCCAGAGAGAGGGTCGGACCCAACCTGGGGTGTCCAGGCCCCGCACGTCCTCTCCCCGGGGGGGAGTCTGCGGGGGACGCGGGAGAAGAGAAAGGAGTCTCAGGGGAAACAGGCTCCTGCTCCCCGCGGGCGTGTCTGTGAGTCAGGAGAGTCTCCGCGTCCCCGGAGTTGGGTTCTCTGGACTCTCGGGGAGACAGTTCCCAGCATGGGGGGCAGGAGGAACCCCAGGGACGCGCCGAGCACTTTACCGACGACATTGCAAAGAATTAGAACAGAAATTCCCTCAATAGGGGAATGAAAGCCACTTGCACAGATGTTCTGAGAACGGCAGGGGACACCCCCACACCAGCCCCACGTCCACGGGAGAAGCTGAGTCTCCCTCTCAGACCAGACGGGACGGGACGGCACGTCCACGGTCTCCTGTCCCTCAGCCTCGTCCTGGGCGTCCCCACGGGAGCGTCTGGGTGAGAAAAGACTCCAAGGAACCAGACTGGCCCCACACACTGCGGCCGTCACCCCCACAGAGGACATGCTCACCCCCAGGGAGACCAGGGGATTCCACCTGAGGAAACTGTCGAGCATCACAGTGACATCCTCGTGGGGCAGGAGAAGGAGGAACACACAGAACGCGGGGAATTCTGCTTGCGGGCACCTGTCAGGAGACAGGGAAGGCGGAGAACACCCCACCTGCTGTCACCCCAGAACAAGGAGACCCCCGGGTGACATGGGGGGGCAGGACCCGCACAAGGAAACGGTGAGACTCTGTCGTGAGGACGTAAGAGACGAGGCCTGGGGAGTCCTGGGCCCTGCGACGAGCACTGACCGCGTGGACAGGGCCCCGGCCCCCGTGCGCTCCAGGGACCACTGCAGTCTCTCTGAGGGCACAGTGGCCCCTTGACAGGACACAGAAAGACAATTGTCACTTCACAGGGGCAGAGGAGGCTTGGAAGAGGCCAGACCCTCCTGAGAGAAAGAGAAAATAAAGGCCTCCCCGGAGACACAGAGCTGGAAACACCCTGAGTCAGCATGGAAGAGGGAACAGCGTCCGTGGGCACCGGACCCCAAAGTCTGCACTGTCCACCGTTCCTGAACCACAGTGTCCTCTTCACGAGACAGGAGCAAAGTTTCGTGAGGTTCAGCGAGAAACACACACGACACTGAGCAGCAACAGTCCTGGGAACCCGGAGTCTCTGCAGAGAAGGGTCCACCGGAGAGCTCTCGTGGCGGGTGCCCCCGTCACAGACACCAGTGGTCAGGCTAGGAGATCCGGGTCCCCCAGTGCTGACCAGGGGCCTTTCAGACAGGGAGTCGGGTCAGGCCAGGACAGAGACACACGCAGTGTCTCAGAGGCCCTGTCCCTACCAGCTGCCTGGGGATGGTCCCCTAATGGGGTAGGGCTCATCTCCCAGAGCCTGGATCCAGGACTCTCAGTCAGGGGTCCCCACTGGTCATCCTGAGGGCCCCTGGGAACTGGTGACAGGGGTGAGGACACCAGAGTGATCTGATCCCACTGGGTCTCGGGACCAGAACAGACAATCAGTTGTTCTGACACATTTCAGTCACAGACAAACAGATTGCACTGGGGGTGTGACTCCAGACTGACGTGAGGAGGACAGAGGATTGAATACCCACTGGGAGAGGGCAGGGGTCACTCTGGAGGACACTTCAAGGCTGAGGTCACGTCCCTGTCCATGTCCTCCCACAGCCATGAGCTGAGTCCAGGGCTGTGAGCTCGGAGCGCCCCTGGTGGTGGGCCTGGGTGCTGCCCCCTCCTGTCCTGCAGGGTCTGTGTCTGGGCCATTCCCGCCCCTCCCTGTGTCCCCCCAGGAATAGTTAGTAAAAGACACCTGGACAGGTGAGGGTCTCGACCCTGCAGGGGACTCATCTTTGCACAGACGGAATCACCTCCTCCTTGGGGCTCCCCAAGGCTGTAAGGAATGGGAACCTCTCAGAAGAGAGCAATGGTGCCCTGGGGAGCTGGGGTCTTGCAGAAGGAGCCCCAGACAGGAAGCCCCTGCCCCCACCCCTGCACCTGCTCCTAGGCTGAGCTCTCAGCTCTGAGCCTCCTGGACCTCCAGGTGTCCCTGGGCCCCTGGGGTCCTGACACGCCCCAGTGGAGCCCCCAGCCCCTCCCTCCCGACCTGCAGGGTTTGTGTCTGGGCTCACACCCGCTCCCCTCACTGTGTGTTTCGCACAGAAATACACGGCCGTGTCCTCGGGCCTCAGGCTGCTCATTTGCAGATACAGCGAGTTCTTGGCGTTGTCTCTGGAGATGGTGAATCGGCCCTTCACGGAGTCTGCGTACCATGTGTTTGTACCATCATATTTAATACCTGCAACCCACTCAAGCCCCTTCCCTGGAGCCTGGCGGACCCAGTGCATGTTGTAGCTGCTGAACGTGAATCCGGAGGCTGTACAGGAGAGTCTGAGGGTCCCCCAGGCGGTCCCTGGGTGGGGGCTGGGCTCCTGTGCGGGCTACAGGGCGGGCTGGGCTGGTTTTCAGCAGCAGGGGACGCCCTATTTGCATGTGTCCTGCTATATAGCAGCTCTGGCTGGGTCTGGGCCAGAGGAGCGGGGGAGGGTCCTGGGATGTGGGGACATGACACACGATGAGCAGGTCCCTTATTAGGGGCCAGAGCTGGTGACACTGAGCCCTTGTTACTTGCTGTGATGCAGGCCCAGGTGCTGGTGCTCACATGTGCTCTGTGGGGTCTTCTATGGTAACTGGACCCGTGTGTGCTGTGTGGTGGGTGGGGGTTGCTCAGCCAGTGCTGAGAACAGTGTGAGGTCCCTGAACATGGCAGGATGGACGTCTTGTGGTCAACATCTCACTGTGGGCAGGTGTGAACAGAGAGCAGTGTCAGGACACGTGACAGCAGGGAGGTGTGTGGTTAATGCCCATTTAAATCCCTTTGTCCAGTGTGGCTGTCCTGAGGGGTGGTGTTCAGAGTTTGGGACCCTGAGGCAGTTCTGCCACTGGGTGGATGGACTATCCCCATCCATCAACATGAGGTGTCGTCTGCCTTCTCCCTACCAACCATGTCGGCTCTATCAGTTACCCATGACCTTCAAGGCCCCCATGTCTCTCCATGACTGAAGCTCTTGTCTTGGTAGCTCAGGTGTGCAGGGCCCTGGTGCACAGGGCACCGTGAGTGGACATTGAGGAAATAGTGTCATAGACAGACACAGAGAAGTAACTGTCACAACAGCCTGTGAGCATCTGCGTGGTGACAGCTGTGAGGCCTCAGCCCTCGTGGGGGACGGAGACTCAGGTGTGTGTGTGTGTGAGGGAGGGACCCTCACCTGGGCCCATCTTCCTGGGGGTCACTCAGATGCAAACTAAGGAGAAGAGAGGACAGAGAAATTATAGAAATCAAATATTTTAGGTCTGTACACGGGGGAATGACCTTCGTGGTGTATTTCAATGACTTAGATTCTCTAAGTGGGAGAAAAATGTGTATCTTACCAGTCAAGTCATGCCGAGGCCATTCTTAGGGGTTTGGTCAGGACGCAGTGAGGGTCAGAGGGCAGAGTCTGGAAGGTGCTGACCCGCAGCTGTTAGGGAGAAAAGGCTGTCCTGAAGCTGATTCCATACAGGCTTTGTGGACTCCACCCCCACCCCAGGCAAAAACCAAAGACACTGGGAACCCCAAATCCCATCCCCATCCAAGGGCAGGTGGCTGGGACCTGAGGGTGGGGTTCAGCAGCCAGGATGGTATAAAGCCAGACACGTGGGCTTTGGAGGGGTCCCCCATTTTGGCTCCCCGCCAGCTCACAGCATCCGGCCAGCTCTGAGAGTGCCTTTGGGTTTCCAGGTCGTCGGATCAGGTAGGACGCACGAAAGACTTTATTTCCCTATTTTCTCCCTGAGTTGTACATTTTCCTTATTTCCTTTTCCCTTGTAAATAAACCTTTTATGAACCTGTTGTGTGTCCCGCAGTGGAGTATTCATAAGTCCCTTTTAAGCGCGCGGGGGAGGACCCACAGCCAGGAACCCGTTCAATATCGGGGCTGCCTTATAACAGCTGGCGCCCAACGTGGTTTCCAAGCTTCACCCATGGTTGACCAACCCAAAGTAATTTTTCTTGCGTTGGTCACCATAAAGCGCACTAGGTCTGCAGGACTCGCAGGGAAAATCTTTGTTTCACGTCTTGAAAAGTCTTTTTTTTTTTTTCCCTCGCATACAGCTCTTGTGGGTGTGGTTTGACCCAAACGTGGCCTCAACCATGAACTTCAGCGCTTTCGTCCCTAACCTGAGTTCTTTCAGTTTTTTTCCTGCCTTGAATTTAAGTAGCCTTTTTCTGTTAAATATTACCACCAGTTTGATCAGTGTAAATCATTGGATTAAACCTAGTGTGTGGCACATGATTTTACTTCTGTATACGTATGTGGGTGGTTTCCAAGCCATCCCTTTGCAGTCTGTGCTTCTGGGTGTTTTGTTGGTGATGTGCATAGGCGCCACGTGCTACATTCTTGTTTCTATGAGAAATACAGGTTCTACTTCACATACTGAGAATGCGCTGCAACAAATTCAAGCTCTTAACTTAGCTATGCAACAACAAAATCAGACTTTTGAGTCAGCTTTTGAAAGCATGCGGGATCAAGTGCAACGACAAACTCAGGCTTTTGATTTAACTGTTGACAGTGTGAGGGATGAAAATCGTAACGTTTTTGAGTCAGCTTTTAAAATATGCAGGACCAGATACAGGCCGCCCTCCATAAATGGGATGTGGCGGAGGCGAAGGCTCGGCTAAGAGCTCAGAGAAGAGATAAACCTTCTCCTTCCCATGAGGACTGCAGGAGGGCGGAGTCAGAAGAGGAGGAGGGGGAGTGTCATTTGCTAAATACCTTAAACACATGGGGACAATGGCCTTTGCCACGTGACCAGGCCCCTCCTGAGGCCCCTCCTGAGGCCCCTCCCGCGCAGACTCCTGAGGCTTCACAGCCTCCATTGCCCTCTGAGGAGGAAACTGCAATGGCGTCTCCTCCCCACACTAGGAGCGGCACCCATTTTGGCAGGAAGGATCGCCCTGAGGCAGGACAGTTTCCTCTTCGCCAGTTGCCCATGGGTGGCTTGAATGAACAGGGGCCACGTGCTGGGTACTTTTGGTCACACCATCCTTTTAGCACCAGGGACCTCCTAACCTGGAGGAGCTCTGTTCCCCATACCGGCAAGCTCCTAAGAGGATGGCGAACTTGTTTCCCTCCATTTTTCTCTCCCACCGCCCTAACTGGGCAGATATACAGTCAATGTTACAAGTTTTACTAGGTCTAGATGAGCGGAGGATGGTAGTCAGGAAAGCCAGGGAGGAGGCTGACCGTCTCCGCCAACAGGACAGCCAATCCCCAGAGCCAGAGATGGCTGTCCCTGAGGAAGATCCTGGATGGGACCCCAACAATGGAGGAATGGCGCAGTTGAAGCTGTATAAAAAATGCTTATTGGTAGGACTGGAGCAGGGAATCCCCAAACAAAAAAATTTTAACAAAATATTGGAACTTACACAAGGGGCTGATGAGGATCCATCAGAGTTCCTTGAGAGGATTATTCAGACGTATACAGACCACACGGATATAAATCCAGATGCCCCAGAAAATTCTCGTTTGATCACTATGGCGTTCATCACATATAGTGCTCCAGACAGAAGGAGAAAGTTAGCAAAGGTAGACGGCGTCACAGAGATGAGTCCGTCCCAGCTAGTGGACTTAGCGTTTAAGGTTTATAATAATAGAGAGGACAGGAGAGAGGACAGGAGACTGAAACCTGCGACTGTTTTCGTACACAGAGAGCACAGGACAGGGTTTCGGGGAAACAGTAATGGACAGAGACGTGAACCCCTAGGAAGAGACCAGTGTGCTTTCTGTAGGGAAGAGGGACATGGGAAGGACAGTTGTCCCAGGTTACAGGGCAGCGGCAGACGCGGTAATTACAGAAGGCAGCATGGAAGACTGAGGACACCACGACAGGATGATTCCCGCAGGGGTTACAGGAGGGGATACAGGAGGAGCACACAGGACCAGGAGCCAAGGAGAGAGGAAGGAAGACAGATGTTAGCACAGAGTGGAGGCTCAGATGATGACAGGGAATACGGACGGAGAAGGAATCGAGAGCCCAGCACAGAGGACAGGAGACCAGTGATAGCACAGAGTAGGGTCTCAAGTGAAGATAGGAGGGAATATAGACAGAGTAGAAGGAATCGGGAGTCAAGTGTGGAGGAAAGGAAACAAATGATAGTTCATGGAGAAGGTTCAGATGAAGAATAGGGGTGCCCGGGGGTTCCACTAGATCTTAAGCCCATTAAAATAACCCTCTTGAGGGCCTCCCCGGTGGCGCAGCGGTTGAGCGCTGGGTTGCGAAGCTGCCCGCGGCCTCTGCGGCGCCGGTTCGATCCCCGGCTGCTCCCAGGCCACCGGAGGAGGGTCCCACATGGCGCGCAGACCTCTCCTGCCGCCCGCTGCTCCCCTCAGCAGTGTATTTCGTCAGTCTGTCTGTTCTGTTCCCCACTCTGGCTCTGGTGAATTCTCTCACCCTCCCGCGCTTCTGACTGTACTCAGTGCTTGTATAAACAAAACAAACAAATAAGAAAGAAAGAAAGAAAGAAGACATGCCTCTAGAAAATTAAAAAAAAAAAAATAACCCCCTCGGAGCCCCGGGTAACCCTCGCTGTGGGGGATCGTCTGATTGATTTCTTGTTGGACACTGGAGCGACATACTCAGTTTTGAATTCAAAATTAACTAAAATGAGCAAAAAGACTGCAGCAGTCATTGGGGTTACAGGGAAGTCACAACAGACACCCTTCCTGCAACCTTTGGAGTGCCGGCCGGGCACCACACAGCTCCAGCACAGCTTCCTGTACATGGAAGAGTGTCCAATCCCTCTCCTTGGTCATGACCTTTAAGTAAGCTCAACGCACGAATTATGTTCTCACCCAAAAATCAGAAGCTTCACCTACAGGTGCCTCCAGAGCATGCTCTGCGGTTCCAGATGTTTCTTACTCAAGATGCTCCACCGAAAGGTGAAATTTTACCTCCAGAAATTGTTGAAAGAGTAAGTAAATGGGTATGGGCTGATGGAACCCCAGGATGTGCGAAAATGCAGAGCCTGTACAGATAGAAGTGATAGAGGGGAGCAACCCCGAGGAGGAAGCAATACCCCTTAAAGGAGGAGGCCTTGAGGGGAACTGAGCCAGTATTGAAAAGGTTCCTTCAGTCTGGTCTCACTCGGCTCTGCCACCCAAGTGCAACACTCCGATTCTGCCAGTGAGGAAACCCCATACAGGCGAGTACCGTTTTGTCCAAGATTAAAGGGCTATTAATGATATTGTTCAGGATTTACATCCCACTGTGCCTAATCCCTACACCCTATTAACCGCCATACCTGGTGACTTCGGGTGGTTTTCAGTATTAGACCTGAAGGATGTCTTTTTCTGTATCCCAATAGATGTCCAGGATCAACGGCTTTTTGCCTTTGAGTGGCAGGACCCTAAGTCCAGATCACTCTCCAGTGTTGCTGGACTGTGCTTCCACAGGGGTGTAAGAACTCCCCAACTATTTTTGGGGAAATACTGGCCAGGGATCTCAGGAAGGTTCAACTAAACCGGGGCGTCTTATTGCAATACATAGATGATTTATTGATTGCAAGTCCAGACTACGGATCTTGTCTGGAAAATACCGTAGTGGTACTGAACCACCTGGCAGAATGTGGCTACCAGGTGTCACCTAACAAGGCACAGATATGCCAACAAACTGTGACATATTTGGGGTTTGAAATCAAGAAAGGCAGACGGAGCCTGATGACGGAAAGAAAACAGGTAATTTCAACTCTTAGAATCCCCAGTAACCAGTGACAGTTATGCGGATTTTTTGGGTATGGCTGGGTTTTGTCGGATTTGGATTCCTAATTTTGGACTCATAGCAAAACCCTTATATGATGCTCTCAAAGGCCTGGACTCTGAACCTTTGTCTTGGACCCCAGAATTTCAAAAGGCTTTTGATGAAATAAAAGTAAAGTTGATCTCAGCACCAGCATTAGGGCTTCCGGATCTTAGGAAGCCATTCAGACTTTATGGACATGAGAGACAGGGGGTTGGCCTAGGAGTGCTGATCCAATTTTTGGGCCAGAGATGCAGCCCGTTGCGTATCTATCCAAACAATTGGACGACACATCCAAGGGTTGGCCTCCATGCTTGCGTGCCTGTGGCTGCCACTTGTGACCTTCTACACGAGGCGGAGAAGTTTACATTGGGTCAGCCCATCACTGTGTGGGTGCCACATCAGGGCTTGACATTGCTGGAGCGGAAGGGTGGACTTTGGTTGACTGCCGGGCAAATGGAAAATTTCAAGCAGCTCTGTTGGACAATCCTCATGTGAAGCTGCAGGTTTCTAACTCCCTGAATCCCGCCACACTGCTTCCAAGCAATGCAGACGGACCTGAGGATGACACTTTAATCCACAACTGTTTAGAAACCACAGACACAGTGTATGCCAGCCGACCAGATCTGACTGACCAGCCTCTGCCGGATCCAGAGTGGGAGCTATTTACAGATGGCAGCAGCTTCATGGACCAAGGCCGTCGATGTGCTGGATATGCAGTGGTGACGCTCCAGAACACAGTGGAAGCCAAGGCTCTGCCGGCAGGTACATCAGCGCAGAAAGCCGAATTAATAGCCCTGACCCGTGCCTTGGAACTCTCAAAAGGTAAAAGACTCAATATATTTACTGGCCCCAACTACTCTTTTATGATTCTCCACATGCCTGGGGCCATTTGGAAGGAGTGGGGACTTCTCACCGCTAGTAACAAGGCTGTCAAACACCCATTGGAAATCCTGGCCCTGTTAAAGGCAGTAGCTTTACCATCAGCTGTGGCCGTGATGCACTGTCCTGGCCACCAAAAGGGTGGGTCTGACATGGCAAAGGGCAACAGGGCAGCCGATAGGGTGGCTAAAGCCGCTGCCCATTCTGCCCTCCAGGGTGCACTCATCCCTCTTGTGGACCTGACTCAGTATGCCCTGAGTACACCGAGTGGGAGGAGGAGAGAGCTCGTGCGTGGGGATTTACTGAGTTGGACCCCAGCTCTACCTGGAGAGTAAACTCCCATGGGGTGATCCTCCTCCCAGAGGCCCTGGTGTATCCGGTGCTAAAACATCTTCACGAAGGATCCCACTATGGGAGAGATGCCTTATTAGAAACTGTGCACCCATATTTGAAGGGACCATATTTGCATAAAATAGCACAACGGATCACCCGAGGTTGTCAACTATGTGCCAGGAATAACCCCGAGACTGACTCCCACCCTAAAGCCATTGGGGCTCAATATCGGGGCAAGTGTCCTTTTGAGGACTGGCAGGTGGACTTTACACAAATGCCTAGAACAACAGGCAACTTCAAATACCTCTTGGTTTTTGTGGATACGTTCTCGGGGTGGGTGGAAGCATTTCCCACAAAGACAGAAAAAGCTTCCGAGGTTGCAAAACAGCTGCTGAAGGAGATAATCCCTCGCTTTGGGCTGCCGGACTCTATCCAGAGTGATAATGGGCCGCATGTGTCTCTGACGTCACTCACGCAGTGAGCAGTGCGTTGCAGATCAACTGGAAATTGCATGCTGCGTGGAGACCGCAGTCTTCTGTTCAAATGGAGAAAATGAACCACATCTTGAAGAAAACCTGGCAAAAATGTGCCAAGAAGCACAACTTCGTTGGGACCAGGTACTATCCCTTGCCCTCCTCCGCATAAGAGTGGCACCTAGAAGTGGGCTACAAGGAAGCCCCTTTGAGATTGTGTTCTGAAGACCCTTCCAGGCCTCCGTTCTGAAAGCCAGTCCGGACATAGCACAAGATTGCCGGATCACACCATATGTGAAACACATCCAGGAGGTTCTGCCAGTAATTCACAACTCTGCAGCCTGGAGGATCTCTGTGCCTCCTGATCAGCCATTGCATCCCTCAGACCTGGAGATCTGGTCTTACTGAAGACCTGGCAGAGCGGGGACGCCCAAAACCAGCTGTCAGAAAAATGGACTGGTCCCTAGGACGTTCTGCTGAGCACACATACTCCTCTGAAACTTGCAGGCATAAAACCCTGGGCACATCATTGCAGAGTTAAGAAAGCCCCAGGAGGAACTGACCCAGAGACGAAGTCCCACTGGCCTTGTGAACCCATTGAGGACTTGAGATATTTGTTTAAGAAACAGACAAAAACTTGAGTGTTACTGACTTCTTTTCCAGTTATTGTTGCAGGATGGCCAAGGACTCATTTTTTCTGAAGAAACCCTGAGGGAAAAAAAAAAAACAAAACAACATGCTCTCACCAATCTTCTTGCTTCCAAAGTCTAGGAGACGTGAAATAACATCTAGGATCATGCAGATGCTGCCAGTATTTTTTTTCCATAGAAAGGTTTTCAATCTTGATTTTGTTATTTCCTTTTAAATTTTTGGTTTTTTTTTACTTTGAGGTTTTTCTCTCTGCTTGTTTTTTTTTTTTTTTTTTTTTTTTTTGCTTTGGCCTGTCAGTGAAACTGCAGTTGTGTGAGACATCCCACGCGTGATGAATGGTAACTACAGAGCTCTGTGTGTCTATATGTTGTCTGTCTGTATGTCCTTGTGTCTGACTGTCTTGGCCTCCAGTGATTGACACATTGGTACACGTGGTGCCCAGAGACGTTGGAGGAAAAGAAAAAAACAAGAGCCTCCTTTATGAGAAAAACTAAAGGTTGTTGTTTGATTGTCAACATTGTTCTCCTGAACTAAGCCGGTGCCTTCATAGAGATTGAACATTGTTGTTTCTGTTATTCTTCTGATCTTTATGGCAAAGTTTCCCAGAAATCTAAATTCAAGTACAAATTTGGTGGCCTGTCGTTTGGCTGATGCAAGGAAATTTTGTGGAACCTCAGTAGAGCTCCTGGGACACGCCACGAAGTTTCTCCCTTTCCTCCTGGGAAGGCACTAGATGAATTTGTTCTGTTTGGCTTTTACCTAATGGAGTAAACCTGGGAGGGAAGCTTTGTCACTTGGGGAAATTACGGTAAAACTTTGGCAGGTACAGAATGTTAACAGCGGTTTTCTAAAATGTGTGTAAAAACCTCTCAGTGTCTGGTATGTATGTAAACTGTCAGTGGTGAGTGTCACCTTGTCATATTGTGTAATTCAATTGTTTGACATCTACAGAAATTGATTCTGGAAATACACGGAGAAAAGGTCTCAACAGATTCCTATTGATGGAGTTGTTGAGGGTAAAAACTTTCCTACAAAGGACTGAATAGACCTGGAAATACACCTGACATTTACTAAGTTTTTCTTTGACATAATACTGGTAATTTTTTATGCATTTTGTCCTGAATCCAAAAAGTTTTGTTTTGTTTTGAGTAACCAGGATCTGCAGCAAGGTTGCAATTTTTTTTTTCAGCAAAGCTAACTTGTCACATTTTCTCTCCCCTTGATACCAACACAGCATACACATCGTGGTAGTAATTTTTTGCTACGTATCTCGGAGTCTGTTTTTGCATAACTTCCATAGGGATTTTGTCTGCTTAGACAAAAAATTGGACGTGAGTTTGATTGGGTGGCTTTGCGTGGAGTTCTTCCAGAAAGTTGAAAGGAGCTGAACCAAGAAGAGGAGAGCCTGTTTGCTTTGTTCCTGAGGTTCCAGAGACCTCCAGGGAAGGTGAGGAAGCCGCCTCCATGGGCAGGACTGGGCAGCCCGGCCAACGGAAAGCCCTGGTGCCCTCGAGAAGAGGAAGCCCAGGTGACCCACTTTGTTCCTGAAGCCTACACGGACCGGATGCCAACGGTTTGCTCTGATCCTACTGGAGTATTTCAACAAAGCCAGCTAAAAATTGCTGTTAGTTATTTCCGCCCTGGGATTTTATGCAAAAATAGGAAAAATGGTTTAAAAGTAGATTTAGTTTGCAAACTTTTGATATTCTGTTAAAAGTTTGGGATCAAGGTTGAGAAAATTTGTGTTTTACATAATTTGAACTATTTTAAGATTTTTTTCCCTGTGATTTTGACGTATCTGCTGTCTTGTTTGGGCTAATGCCTCCAGATGGTTTTTTTTTTTTTTTTTTGGCTTGGACTGTTGAACTGTTTTTCCAGGAATGGAGGACTTTTGCTTTCCACACTGGACAATACCTGGAGGGACTGGTTTTCCTTCACACTGGAACCTGATAAAAATGTTCATCTGAGACTGCATCCCAGCGTCCATATATTCGATCTTTATCACCATGGAAATGTCGGCAAAAAGTGAAAGGGGGGAATTGTTAGGGGGAACAGGCTGTCCTAAAGCTGATTCCACACAGGCTTTGTGGACTCCACCCCCACCCCAGGCCCAAGCCAAAGACACTGGGAACTCCACATCCCATCCCCACCCAAGGGAAGGTGGCTGGGACCTGAGGGTGGGGTTCAGCAGCCAGGTGGGGATAAAGCCAGACACGTGGGCTTTGGGGGTCCCCCATGTTGGCTCCCCGCCAGCTCGCAGCGTCCGGCCAGCTCGGAGAGTACCTTTGGGTTTCCGGGTCAGCGGATCGGGTAGGACGCATGAAAGACTTTATTTCCCTATTTTCTCCCTGAGTTGTGCATTTTCCTTATTTCCTTTTCCCTTGTAAATAAACCTTTTAGGAACCTGTTGTGTGTCCTGCAGTGGAGTATTCATAAGTCCCTTGTAAGCGCACGGGTGAGGATCCACAGTCAGGAACCCACTCAGTATCGGGGCTGCCTTATAACAGAGCCACCACTGCTTGAGGTTCTGTCCCTGCGTCCCTTGGCGTCCAGCCAGGCTGGTCTCTGCAGTTCCGGAGAGAGAAGGAAACACAGATTCTCTGCAGCTTGGACAGGGCCGGGCCTCACGGGGCCTGTCTCTGGGCACAGTCGGCGTTTCCCTGAGAGTCCGCGGGAGGATGGACACAAGCTGAGGGACCCGTCGCTGAGCATCCTTCCCAGGACGACAGGAGTTTGTTTCGGGAAAGTGGAGAAAGACGAACCCCTCCCAGGAGGCAGCTTGTCCCGACGCACCTCGAGACCTGTGTGAGGAATGATGCGTCTCCCTCCCGCAGCCCCGGTCTCTGCACTCCCCGGGGCCAGAGTCAAGCCTGGGGGCAGAGAGGATCCCAGAGACAACCAGGAGGTTCTGGAGACGATGTTGGTCACAATCCAGGGTGGTTATTCTGCAAAACTGGAATTAGAGGAACTAGATGAATATTTTGAAAGTTGAGGTTGAGAAACCCTCAGCCACCGCCACATTCAAGGTGAAAAGCTGAAATGTCCCCACTAAGACCAGGGACAAGACAGGCGTCCACGTCACCTCGGTCACTCACCGTCGTCCTGCACGTCCACAGGAAGCATCTGGGCAGGAAAAGACCAAAAGGATCTGACCTGGGGAGAGGAAGTCAAGGGTCACCACTCCCAGCCGAGATGCTCGTGTGCTCAGAGAATCCAGAAGATTCTACACAGAGAACGTCTGGAATCACCAGTGGGCACAGCCAGGGGAGCGGGTCCAGAGTGGACACACAGAACCCCACGGCGTTCCTGCCTGGGAGCAGCACGTCAGGGGAAGTGAGCGTCCGGGTCCAGTGACACTCTCGCCCTCAGGAAGGAACCCCGGGGAGTGACCTGAGCAGGGGGGACGGAGGTGCAGCGCAGACGCTGACACTGTGCAGTGGACACGAAAGACCACACAGGACATGCTGAGGCGTCCCGGCTCGGGGGGGAGTCGACATCATTGAAATGCTGCATCACCCAAAGCAATTCACAGATTTAATGCATCACCTAGGACAGCACAGATGACCTTTGAAAGGAACAAGAAGCAGTCTTGGATCCTAAAGTGTCTTGAAGAGCCAGAAGAATCTTGAGAGAAAAGAAGAAAAATGAGGGAATCACACCCGGGAGACAAGAGCCTGGACACGTTCCTGTCCCCCCGCTCAGAAGAGTGAGCACTGAGTGGCCAGTTGACCCCACAGTCCACAGACCCACGGCACCCCGATGCCACAGCGTCATTCACAGCAGGTCACAGTTTCTTGAGGTTCAGCGAGAAACACACAAGACACTGAGCAGCAACAGTCCTGGGAACCCGGGAGACTCTGCAGAGAAGGGTCCACCCGAGAGCTCTCGTGGCGGGTGCCCCCGTCACAGACACCAGAGGTCAGGCCAGGAGACCCGGGACCCCCAGTGCTGACCAGGGGCCTTTCAGACAAGGAGTCGGGTCCAGTCAGGACAGACACACGCAGAGTCCCCAGACCCTCGTCCCCGCCAGCTGCCAGGGGACTATCCCCACATGGGGTTACGGCTCAACTCCCGGGGCCCGGATCCAAGCCTCTCGTCACATATCCCCATGGCCTTTTGGGGATGCCTGGGACCTGATGACAGGGGTGTGGACACTAAGGTGATCTGATCCAAGCTGGTTCTCACAGCAGAACAATTAGTTGTTCTGACACATTTCAAAGGCAAAGAAGTTTTCAACAGACTACACTGGGCAAGTGACCCCTGGCAGGACCCAAGGAGGACAGATGGATGGACACCCACGAGGAGAGGGCAGGGTTCGGCCTGGATGGCAGGTCCAGGCTGGAGGTCACGTCCCTGTCCATGTCCCCCCACAGCCATGAGCTGAGTCCAGGGCTGTGAGCTCGGAGCGCCCCCTGGTGGTGGGCCTGGGTGCTGCCCCCCCCTGTCCTGCAGGGTCTGTGTCTGGGCCACACCCTCCCCCACCCCGTGTCCCCCCAGTAATAGTAAGTAACAGACACCTGGACAGGTGAGGGTCTCGTCCCTGGGGAGGTCTCACCTGTGCACAGACAGAGTCACCTCCTCCTTGGGGCTCCCCAGGAATGTGGGGAGCGGGAGCCTCTCAGAGGAGAGCAATGGTGCCCTGGGGAGCTGGGTCTTGCAGAGGGAGCCCCAGACAGGAAGCCCCTGCCCCCCACCCCTGCACCTGCTCCCGGGCTGTGCTCTGAGCTCTGAGCCTCCTGGGCATCCCGGAGTCCCTGGGCCCCTGGGGTCCTGACACACCCCAGTGGACCCCCAGGCCCGGACCCCGTCCTGCAGGGTTTGTGTCTGGGCTCACACCTGCTCCCCTCACTGTGTCTCTCGCACAGAAATACACGGCCGTGTCCTCGGGCCTCAGGCTGCTCATTTGCAGATACAGCGAGTTCTTGGCGTCGTCTCTGGAGATGGTGAATCGGCCCTTCAAGGAGTCTGCGTAGTGTATGCTGCCACCATTAGGATTAATGTATGCAATCCACACAAGCCCCTTCCCCGAAGCCTGGCGGAACCAGTTCATGTGATAACTGCTGAAGGTGAATCCAGAGGCTGCACAGGAGAGTCTGAGTGTCCCCCCAGGTGGCACCAAGTCTCCCCCAGACTCCACCAGCTTCTCCTCATCCTGGACACCTGCAAACACAGACACAGCCCGTCAGGACATGGCTCTCGCCCACTGCTTCCCCCTCCTGCCCCCCCCCCCTTCAGGGATCCAGCCCCAGGAATCACCCCCTAGAAGCGCCACAAACAGCAGCCAGCTCAGCCCACGCTCCATGGCGAGTGTCCGCGTCCGTGCTGACCCGAGTGGACCCTGGGTGCGGGCTGGGCTCCTGTGCGGGCTGCAGGGCGGGCCGGGCTGGTTTTCAGCAGCAGGGGACGCCCTATTTGCATGTGTCCTGCTATATAGCAGCTCTGGCTGGGTCTGGGCAGAGGAGCCGGGGAGGGTCCTGGGACGTGGGGTCATGACACACGATGAGCAGGTCCCTTATTAGGGCCAGATCTGGTGACCCTGAGCCCCTGTTACTTGCTGTGACGCAGGCCCAGGGACTGGTGCTCACACGTGTTCTGTTGGGTCTCCTGTGCAAATGGGACCCGTATGTGCTGTGGTGTGAGTGGGGGATGCTCAGTCACAGCTGAGAACACTGTGAGGTCCTTGAATACGACAGGACGGACGTCTGTGTGTTCAGCATCTCTCCTGTGGGCAGGTGTGCACAGGGAGCGGCGTCAGGACACGTGAGAGCAGGGAGGTGTGTGGTTAATGCCCATTTCAGTCCCTCTGCCCAGTGTGGCTGTTCTGAGGGGGTGGCGTCCAGAGTTGAGGGCCCTGAGGCAGGATGGCCACTGGGTAGATGGACCGTCCCCATCCGTCAACATGAAGTGTCCTGTGCCCCCTCCCTGCCAACCATGTAGGCTCTCTCAATGCCCATGACATTTAAGGTTCACCATGTCTCTCCATGAGCGAAGCTCATGTCCTAGTAGCTCAGGTGTGCAGGGCCTGGTGCACAGGGCACCGTGAGTGGACATTGAGGAAATAGTGTCAGAGACGGACACAGAGAAGTTACTGTCCCGACAGCCTCTGAGCATCTGCGTGGTGACAGCTGTGAGGCCTCAGCCTTCGTGGGGGACGGAGACTCGGGTGTGTGTGGGGGAGGGACCCTCACCTGGGCCCATCTTCCTGGGGGTCACTCAGATGTGAACTAAGGAGGAGGAGAACAGAGAATAAGGGGGTTTATATTGAGAGGAGGGGGTGGGGTTCGTGCATCTTTTGTCATGGACTTTAAAATAGGGAGAAAACTGCTCAGAATCGCGCCTGCTGCGGCCTGTGGGGACGTGGGTGTCGGGACGCCTGAGGGTGCCCAGGGCAGGATGCAGAGTGGGGCAGGAGCAGCCCATGGAATGTGTGGGGGCCCTGGGGAGCCCAGGGCATGGAGGCTGTGAGGGCACCTGTGTGAGTGTGGACCCGGGACCCGAGGAGCAGACGCGAGGATGTGAACCCGCTTTTCCCCGAAGGACAGTGAACAGCAGGTGCCACACGTCGTGACCGTGGGGATCGTGTCTGTGTCATCCCCGGGCACAGGGGCCCCAAACTGGGACTTGTCCACACGGGGAGAGCCTGAGAAACGTTCCCAGGGGAGACCGTGACGACCCCGCGGCCCGACGGTGGCTCGTGGGGGATGGAATGAGACACGTCCCCGCAGAGACAGAGCAGGTGGATTCACGACCCGTGGCCAGAGCCTGTGACTCGGCCAACACCCCCCAGGGAGGGACAGAGCAGGCCTGACCCACGGGGACACAGGGGAGGCTCGGTGATTAGACGGACATTGTCCCTGAAGCAATTATCCAGGAACTGCTGGAAACTGTTTCAGAAATTGTTTTTGAAATACTCAAAAGAGTCAATCCATCAGAAGCAGAATTCAATGCCAGTAGAAAGGAAGGAAATACTGTTTAGAGCAAGAAAAAAGGAACAACGAGTGAAAAGACAGCTCAGTGACACAGTGATACGCAAGGGTGGTGCTTGCAAAATAAACAGTGTAGACCAATTCTGTGCCCTGATGAGAAAAATGGGAGAAAACACTCATGACAAGAAGGGAAATGGAGGAGGAGCCGCTGCCACAGACCCTGGAAAGGGAGGATCCTGCAAATGGGTTCACACCCCGCAGAGACGGGGAGACGGGAAGGATCGTCGTGTGAGACGCGAGGGTGACGCTGCCCCTGTGGGCAGCAGACGTGGGGAGGGCCACGGAGACCCCGACAGGCCCACGGAGACGGGGAGAAGCCGCGTCAGGGCCGTGACGTGCAGGCTCCAGACCCCGTGTCCGTGGGGTGGGGTGTGTGAAGGCAGTTGGGGCATTTTTAATCGGGCGGTTGATTTGTTTTTATGTGAATTTGTTGTTGTCGTTACCGGGAAGTATTTCGCGTTTTCTGTGGACAGGGTCGCATCATCTGTGAGCAAAGACAGTTTATTTCTCTGTCCGGCGTCGGGCTCTCCCCCGAGTTGTCTCTTTGCCTCAGCCCAGACCTCCCCAGAGGTGGAACCCGGGAGCCCGAGAGGGACAGGCCCCTGCTGCCCGCGGTGGGGCGGCGTCTGGCTCCAGGGCTTCGGGGGAGTCTGGGTGTCGGTGTCTGCGGGTTTGTCCCCAGGTGGGGAGTGCGGGTTTGCAGACGTCGTCTGGCCGCAGAGCTCCCACTGGCCACGCAGAAAGGTAGGGTCAGGCGGGCGGGGTCTCTCCTGGACAAAAGGCCGGTCTGAGGAACGTGCTGGAAACCGCGTCTGCTGGGACAGCAGGTGGACGTGCCGGCAGATGAGCACCACCCGCCGACCACCCGCCAGACAGCGAGCGTGAGCAGGACCAGGGCCAGGACGTCGGATCTGCAGCAATCCCGGAGCCCAGGCCAGGCCCTTCACACCCCCTGGCTCGAGCAGACTGTCCTGCACCCCAACACGCATCCCCCAGCAACCCTCCACACAGCCCAGGGACCGCCCACCTTCCCTGGTCTCACCCCAGGGACCGAGACGGCCCGGAAGAGGCGCTGCACCCTGAGGGCGACCCCGCGGGTCCGTCTTACCTCCCTTGCTGCTGCCACGGTGGCGCCGGCCGGGCCAGAGAACGTCGAGCTGGTCTCAGTTTGTGGAGATCTTTCCCCCCAGGGGGGCCGGGGCTGTGTGGAGCATGTTCACCTCTTTGGTGTCATCGTCGTTCTGCTGCCTCTTGTGGAGAGGAGACCCGCGCGGGACTCTCGAGCTTCCTGCCCCGACGTGCTCGCTCGTCAGTGTCTCCAACACTGCAGAAAAGACCCTAAAAGTGTAATTAAGGAAATCCTGGCCCCCTGGTGTCCCCTGAGCCCCTGGAGTCCTGATCACACTGGGGTGCCCGCGCCCAGCTGGTCCTGGGCCCCCAGCCGCCCTCCCGGCCTGCGGGAGGGAATGAACTTCTCTCTGTATTTCTCCTCAGTTTTTTCTCCTCAGAGCCTGTCTTCTCCTCAGAATCTACATCCCAGGGTGTCATTTCTCATCAGATATTCCTAGTTCATTGCCTTTGCAAAAAGCAATAGAGAACACAAAAGAATGAAAATCCTGTATTCCAAGTCAACTGTCACAGATCAATATAAATCTAGTGTCCTGCCAAACAGAACACGTTCATTTTCTGTCTCATCCTAGAAATGAAAACCTGATTATTTCAGCAGAGGTTCCATCATGACAGGAAAGATGGTGGTGTCAAAATTTATATAGATTCTTTTGTGGTAGTTCAACAGTGGTTTTATTTCTGCGTAAACTTGTAAACCGTACAAGGTCAGAAGTTTCATAAATGAAAAGGGTGCTAAGCCTCAAGGAAAAGGAAGAAAAAAAATAAGAATAGCAAGAGGCATTCCAGGAACGAAAGAATGCCAACAATATTTAACTCCCATTTTTTAAAAAGGGGATCTTATTTTTGGCTAAAAAGGTCCCCTTGAAATGAATTTTGTCCACTGTCAATGGAAGGAAGCCACTGACACAGAGCACACGGGTATTGCCATGTCGACCGTGACCTTTATTGTTTCTGACACGGTGACTATCAAGGTAGCACCGATGGCCACAGGTGTTCTAGTCTCAACCCATCTGAGCAATGTTGAAATGGAATTGCACACAGGCCCCACAAAACGGACATCCTCACCCACATTTCCACCCAGACGTGAGGACACTCGAGCCTTCCCCATTCATCTTCCAATTTTTACATTCTCACCATCCTCGGAGGAAACGTGGGCTATTTACCTGTAGCTCACTTTGAATTTCCACACCGTCGTGATGCAGCGGGACCATCGGGTGGGTGTCACCACCGTGAGTCCCGTCCTCCCCCGGCCAGGCTCCCGTAAGACTTGGAGTGAAGTCCCGGCCTGGGCCTGCGGGGTGGGGGGTAGACGGTTAAGGGGGGAGTGGGGCCGGCAGGGGTGGGGGCAGGAACCTGGTCCTGCAGGACCCAGCAGGGCAGCACCCTCTGTGCTTCCATCTGGGCAGAAGGGGAGCCCAGAGGGAGGGGAGAGTGAGCAGCATCTCCTGTGGGCGGCTGATGGCAGAGTGGGGGGCACCGGCTGGGAGGGCCCCGGGGAGGGAGGGCTGGATGTGGAAAACCGCCAGGCGCTGGCAGGTTGTGTTGTGGCCACGGAGGAGCACAGAGGTCTTGTTCACTCCTGAGCAGCCCACTGGGTCAGAACCCGCACTGTGAAGGGGGCCAGGAGGCCCACCGGCGCGTGAAGCTGTGCTCTGAGCGCTCTGAGCGGAGGACCCAATGGAACAAGGTAAAAATGCACCGCGCTCCACCCCGGAGCTCGCCCTGCAGCTGTGGCCACCACACCCGGGTCCCGCTGGAGCTGGTCGCCGCCTGGGACAGAAGCTGCACAGACTCTCTGAGCCCCTGCACCCTCCCTGTGGCCGGAAGCCCCGCCCTGGGGGTGCGACAACCGCACCCACTCCTCACTGCCCAGGAGGGATGAGCACCCACCTGGCAGGGTCATTCCTGGAGGCCCCTGACTGCTGAGAGAGAGGCGGGCGGGGCTGCCCCAGCACCTCCCCCCAGCAGGCGCCAGGGCCGCGCCTCTGCTGGCACTGAGTAGGGGAGAGAGAGGAGCAGACAGGCCAGAGCCCAGAGACCACCCGCTCTGACAAAATGGAAGGTTCTACGCTCATCAGGCAGGCCCGGGGGCGGGGAAGATAGTTTTTTCCTCTAACACCTGAGCCTCCGTTTCCTTATCTGTACAAAGGAAAGTATCCCCTCGACTGGAGAGGCAGAGACGACCCCTTCACCTGTTGTTGCTGAGCGCCCACTGGCTGCTGGATGAGGACCCGGCCTGAGCCGAGCCCACAGCTCAGAGCACCCTCAGGAGCAATTGGGGGCACAGGGAACCCCAACAGACCCACAAGAATTGTGACAGGGAGCTTGAGACGCCACGGCCTTCCCTGGAAGGGACGCCTGACACGCTCCTGGCCGAGGGGGCGACCAGCAGGGCTGCTGCGGAATGACCCTTGACACGGACTCGGTCAGGTGAATGGGGAAGCCGGAGAGAAGGAGGTTGTCAGAGAGGGGCCGCGGGCCTGAGACAGCAGGAGCAGATGGCAAGACTCTCGTCAGCTTGTCTGGAGGCTTGGACTCTAGCCTGAGCGCGGACACTGGGAGCCACTGAAGAGATTTTTGAGGCTGTAAATAAATGGTGTGACAAACAGGTTGTCTTGTGAGGGCAGCGAGGACCGCGGGAAAGTCGGGAAACATCTGGGTCCTCCCTTTCCTCTGTCATTGTAGCTGCAGCAATGACCAAGGCAGAGCACCATACTCTGAGTAACAGGAGTGAAAGGTCCATGCAGCGGGCGGGAATGCAGGAGCCAACCAGGAAGCCCACCTGGGGGGCAGGAATGTGGATACCTGCCTGGAGGACTCAGAAAATGAGCCTCCCCCCTCCCACTAGGAGTCTCATCTCAGACAAAAAACCTCTACCTGCCCTACAAACTTTTCCCGCCCTATGAGCCCAACTACCCACCTGACCTCTCCTCACCCTATAAAACCCTGCTTCCCCCTAACAATGCGCGCGACTCCACTGACCCCCGCCTTGGGTCTGTGACGTCCGCCCGGGGCGCAATAAACTTTCCCTCCCTTTGAGAAATGTAGCCTGGCTCTCCTTTCTTTACCGCGCCGAACCTTTCAAGGAGCAGGAAGGAGACAAGGACACTTGGAGCCACGTCAGTGAGACACACGTGAAGGGACAGTTCACACGCGCCATCGTGGCAGAGGGGGGTGCTGAGAAAGCAAACATCCTGTTTCACTGTTTGTAAACTAACAGCTGAATATAAATAAGAAAACCCAGGCTCCCTGGTGTCTCCTGAGCCTCCTGAAGTCCTGACCTCACACTGTGGTCCCAGCGCCCCCTGCTGGTCCGGGGCACCCCAGCCCGGACCTCCTGTCCTGCAGGGTCTGTGCCTGGGCCACACACACCCCCTCCCCGCGTCCCCGCAGTAATAGTAAGTAACAGACACCTGGCCAGGTGAGGGTCTCATCCCTGGGGAGGTCTCACCTGTGCACAGAAAGAGTCACCTCCTCCTTGGGGCTCCCCAGGAATGTTGGGTTCAGGAGCCTCTCAGAGGAGAGCAATGGTGCCCTGGGGAGCTGGGGTCTTGCAGAGGGAGCCCCAGACAGGAAGCCCCTGCCCCCCACCCCTGCACCTGCTCCCGGGCTGTGCTCTGAGCTTTGAGCCTCCTGGGCCTCCCGGTGTCCCTGGGCCCCTGGGGTGCTGACACGCCCCAGTGGACCCCGGCCCTGCCCTCCCGTCCTGGAGGGTTTGTGTCTGGGCTCACACCCGCTCCCCTCACTGTGTCTCTCACACAGAAATACACGGCCGTGTCCTCGGGTCTCAGGCTGCTCATTTGCAGAGACAGCGAGTTCTTGGCGTTGTCTCTGGAGATGGTGAATCAGCCCTTCACGGAGTCTGCGTAGTATTGTTTACTCCCATCATACCATATAACTGCAACCCACTCAAGCCCCTTCCCTGGAGCCTGGCGGACCCAGTGCATGCCATAATTGCTGAAGGTGAATCCGGAGGCTACACAGGAGAGTCTGAGGGACCCCCCCAGGCGGCACCAAGTCTCCCCCAGACTCCACCAGCTGCGCCTCACCCTGGACACCTGCAAACACAGACACAGCCCGTCAGGACATGGCTCTCGCCCACTGCTTCCCCCTCCTGCCGCCCCCCCTCAGGGATCCTGCCCCAGGAATCACCCCCTAGAAGAGCCACGAGCAGCAGCCAGCTCAGCCCACGCTCCATGGCGAGTGTCGCGTCCGTGCTGACCCGAGTGGACCCTGGGTGCGGGCTGGGCTCCTGTGCGGGCTGCAGGGCGGGCCGGGCTGGTTTTCAGCAGCAGGGGACGCCCTATTTGCATGTGTCCTGCTATATAGCAGCTCTGGCTGGGTCTGGGCAGAGGAGCCGGGGAGGGTCCTGGGTCGTGGGGTCATGACACACGATGAGCAGGTCCCTTATTAGGGCCAGAGCTGGTGAGCCTGAGCCCCTGTTACTTGCGGGACGCAGGCCCAGGTGCTGGTGCTCACATGTGCTCTGTGGGATCTTTATATGTCTTAATATCAATCCTTTGTCAGTCGTCATCTTTGCCAATATTTTCTCCCATCTGTGAGCAGCCTCTTGGCTCTACTGATATTTTCTTCATTGAGAAGAATCTTTTATTTGGTTTAACCCATTTGTGTACATATTTTCTTCTTCCCATTGGAGCTCGTCCACCCATTATCAAGCAGCCGATGTCAGGGTGTGGGGTGACTTTTCTTTCTCCTGCACTGACCGCGGCATCTACACAGGCTCCTTGTGGAAACCGTCTTCCTGTGGGGACAGAGGATGGTTCAGAAAACGAGAGGTTTATACAGTGGCTTGTGCTCAGTTGTGGAATGTATGAAATTTCCACTTGGAATCACACGGCAGGAACAGGACAGGACGGCGCTGAGTGAAGAAAGTCAGAAGGAGCAAGACACGCTCAGGATGGTCTGACTCTCGTGTGGACACAGGAAACACAACACAGAGTCTGAACCCACCGACAACAAACTCTTGACCTCTGAGAGCAGCACTGAGGCCAGGGCTGGGGTGGGGAGAGGAGTCCCGGGGCCCGAGGTGGGGGTTGCTCGGCCCTTGGGCCCGGCAGGGTGTAAAGGACACGTTTGTAGAGATTTATAATATCTACAAGCACTGAGCAGACTCAGAGACATGAACATAATTTTCTGTCTTAATTACTATAAAAACCAGTGTCCATGACGTCATGAGTGTAGAAATTATATCAATTGCCTACTCTGGTGACAGTAGCACCTACTGGAAATTAACTATGAAGGTAAAGTGCAAAAATCCTGTAACATGTGGGACCATCCCAGCTCCACTGACCGGCCACTGGGTTAGTGACAAGGATAGTAAATTATTTTATACCCAGAGACTGCACAGGTGGAGTCACGACCACAGGATCCTGTGGACCCTCCAGCACCGAGCACAGGGGGCGTCCATAGGGGTCCGGACCCCGGCATGAGCCAGAAAGAGCCAAATAAACAATCGGACATTATCCCCGAGCAGCATGAATCGAAATGCAAGTGGACAAGAGGCTCACTGAGCAACGATAACTTTTCACGCTGGTACTCGAAAAAAATAATCCAAAGAGACGACATCTATTCCCTCCCTGAGAAAAACGGGAGAAGATTCTGAGAAACAGATGAGAGAGGAGCGAGGAGAGGTTGAACAGACACCTGGGGACACCGAGGACGCCGCCGCGGGCTGCGATGTGTTGCGCCAACAGCCAGAGCAGCAGGAGGACGTGGAGAAGATGCTGGAAACACACACCCTGACCGTGGAGAGGAACCAGCCGTCCTGCATCATCCACACGCGGGAGAGGCTCCAGCAGACAGTGGCCCCAAAGAGATGAAGGCTGCGTGGGAGGAACGCGTGTGACCTGACGGGACAAGCGGGAGACATGGACAAAACCTGAGAAGCAAAGACATTCCGGGATGAGTCCGGAAGAGACAGAGAAGCTGGACAGACCCTCCCAGGCCCGGAACTGAAGAGAATCAGGAGCATCCAAAAGAGAGAAGCACAGGCCGGCGGGTCTCCAGGGAGTCACCACCCTTCCATGGCCACTAGGGCCCGACCTTCTCTGTCACCCGGACACCCAGGGGGAGGGAGCCGCAGTGTCCACTGTACGAGGCCAGCATGACGCTGCCCCTCGGAGCAGACAAGGACATCACCCCAGGAGATAAACTGCAGAACAACGTCCCGATCAACACAGACGCAGGAGCCTCAACAACGTCTGAGCAAAGTTGTTTCACACCCCGCGGAGACCCCACGTCACACATCGGGGAGACGGGAAGGATCCTCGTGTGAGAAGCGAGGGTGACGCTGCCCCTGTGGGCAGCAGGCGTGGGGAGGGACACGGAGACCCCGACAGGCCCACGGAGACGGGGAGAAGCCGCGTCAGGGCCGTGACGTGCAGGCTCCAGACCCCGTGTCCGTGGGGTGAGGTGTGTGTGAGGCATTTGGGGCATTTTTAATTGGGCAGTTGATTTGTTTTTATGTGAATTTGTTGTGGTGGTTACCGGGAAGTATTTCGCGTTTTCTGTGGACAGGGTCGCATCATCTGTGAAGAAAGACAGTTTATTTCTCTGTCCGGCGTCGGGCTCTCCCCCGAGTTGTCTCTTTGCCTCAGCCCAGACCTCCACAGAGGTGGAACCCGGGAGCCCGAGAGGGACAGGCCCCTGCTGCCCGCGGTGGAGCGGCTTCTGGCTCCCAGGCTTCAGGGGGAGTCTGGGTGTCAGTGTCTGCGGGTTTGCCCCCAGGTGGGGAGTGCGGGTTTGCAGACGTCGTCTGGCCGCAGAGCTCCCACTGGCCACGCTGAAAGGTAGGGTCAGGCGGGCGGGGTCTCTCCTGGACAAAAGGCCGGTCTGAGGAAGGAGCTGGAAACCGCGTCTGCTGGGACAGCGGGTGGACGTGCCGGCAGATGAGCACCACCCGCCGACCACCCGCCAGACAGCGAGCGTGAGCAGGACCAGGGCCAGGACGTCGGATCTGCAGCAACCCCGGAGCCCAGGCCAGGCCCTTCACACCCCCTGGCTCGAGCAGACTGTCCTGCACCCCAACGCGCATCCCCCAGCAACCCTCCACACAGCCCAGGGACCGCCCACCTTCCCTGGTCTGACCCCAGGGACCGAGACGGCCCGGAAGAGGCGCTGCACCCTGAGGGCGACCCCGCGGGTGCCTCTTCCCTCCATGCTGCTGCCGCGGTGGCGCCGGCCAGGCCAGAGAATGTCATGCTCGTCTCGTTTGTGGAGTTGTTTCCCCACAGTGGGGCCGGGGCTGTGTGGAGCATGTTCACCTCTTTGGTGTCATCATCGTCGTTCTGCTGCCTCGTGTGGAGAGGAGACCCGCGCGGGACTCTCGAGCTTCCTGCCCCGACATGCTCGCTGGTCAGTGTCTCCAACACTGCAGAAAAGACCCTAAAAGTGTAATTAAGGAAATCCTGGCCCCCTGGTGTCCCCTGAGCCCCTGGAGTCCTGATCACACTGGGGTGCCCGCGCCCCAGCTGGTCCTGGTCCCCCAGCCGCCCTCCCATCCTGCAGCGCCTGTGTCTGAGCCACACCCGCCCTCCCCGGGTCCCCCCAGCACACACAGCCGTGTCCTCGGGTCATGGAGCTCAGCTGCAGGGAGAGCGGGTTCGGGCCGGGGCAGCAGAGATGGACAGGGGCCCGGAGAGGGGCTGTCGTCTGTGCTCAGGGTGACCCAAGGCAGTGACCACGTCCAGCCACCCTGCCCTGCCCGGGACCCTGGGGATCCAGACCACTATCCCCGGAGGAGACAGAGCCCGGGATGGCACAGGCGGGGGCAGGTCTGGGGGTCACTAGCCCGGCCCGACTCCTGCAGCTGCCCCTGGGACAGGACAACTGGGGACAAGGGGCATCACCTGTCATTCCGGGTGCTCGCCCCAGGCCCAGGGTCAGCCCTGACCCTCCGGGGAGCCCCGCAGGCAGAGGCCCAGACCCACCAGCTCCTCCTCTCTGGACGCGGCTCCGCCCGAGACCTGACCTGAGTGACCAGAGCCCGGGCCCAGCCCAGGGAGTGACCGGGAGGGTTCGCAGCGGGCGCCCGTCCCTGCGCGTGGGGAGGCCGCGGGTCCCTCGGCCTCGGTCTGGCCCTCACAGCCCGGCTCAGGGATGGCCCCGCCTGGGACGCAGACGGGGTGGGCGGTGGCCCTGCCCTCTGTCCTCCGGGCCAGCAGGACGGGCCTTGGTCTCCCCACCATGAGCTCCTGCGGGGATAAACGTGATGAAAGTTTGTCTGGAAACTCTTTCAGCCTCGGGAAACCCACAACCACACGAGACGGCGCCTGTTTGGGTTCAGGAAAGTCTGACTCGGTGCCGTCGGCTGTGGGGGACCCGCGGGGGACGGAGCTCAGCCCCGGCTCCCGCGCGAGGCGGACGCTGCTGCCCCGTCAGGCCGTTCCCTGCCCGTGGGCGGGAGGCCCCGACTCTGCGGGTCACGGTTTTCTAGCCGAGGCTTCTCCTCCTTCCTCTTTCTCGTCACGTGTGTCGTCACGCGTGTCTCTCTACGGACACGATTCATTCACCCGCACTCGGCTCCGCAGGTTCGTGGACGGATCTTCCCACGTCAGGCTCCCCTGGCTGGAGTCAGGACGCGGCTCGGCTCACAACGTGCCCCCTGCGCCCGCTGACCCTCCAGGCGTGTCCGGGCCACGCTTGTCTCCTCCAGCGGCGTGTCCAGCCCTGCCCCATGCAAACGCCCTGGGGTGGAGCTGAGGCCCCAGCACAGGGCGCCCTGGGGGACCCCAGCCCTGCCCGGGACTGGAAGGGACGGGGGTCAGGAGCAGGGGCTGTGGGGTAGGGGCGGGGAGGGGCCGTGAGTCCCTGGGAAGCACCTGCCCCCCTGGGGTTCATGGAGGAGGAAGGATCTATCCCAGGGGACCGTCCCCCACTGGCACCCTCACCCGCCCACAGCCTGAGCCCAGTGTGTAGAGGGACGCAGGGGCCTGAACAGCCCCCGAACCTGATAGGAGGCAGGACACTGGGGAGGGTCTGCATCATCTGTGGGCTTAGCGGCTCTTCCCGCTCCCCAATTCCCCTGTGTTGATACATCCAGTTTTTATCGCTCCTGAGTCTCTAGGGGCTTGTTGTGAAGAAACTGCACAGACACCTGGACAGGTGAGGGTCTCCTCCCTGGGGAAGTCTCACCTGTGCACAGAGTCACCTCCTCCTAAGGTTCCCCAGGAATGTGGGGAGCGGGAGCATCTCAGAGGAGAGCAATGGTGCCCTGGGGAGCTGGGGTCTTGCAGAGGGAGCCCCAGACAGGAAGCCCCTGCCCCCCACCCCTGCACCTGCTCCCGGGCTGTGCTCTCAGCTCTGAGCCTCCTGGGCCTCCCGGTGTCCCTGGGCCCCTGGGGTCCTGACACGCCCCAGTGGACACCCAGCCCCGCCCCCCGTCCTGCAGGGTTTGTGTCTGGGCTCACACCCGCTCCCCTCACTGTGTCTACCGCACAGAAATACACGGCCGTGTCCTCGGGCCTCAGGCTGCTCATTTGCAGATACAGCGAGTTCTTGGCGTTGTCGCTGGAGACGGTGAATCGGCCCTTCACGGTGTCTGCGTAGTTTGTGTCACCACCATTAGGATAAATGTTTGCAACCCACTCAAGCCCCTTCCCTGGAGCCTGGCGGACCCAGTGCATGTAGATGTTGCTGACGGTGAATCCGGAGGCTGCACAGGAGAGTCTGAGGGTCCCCCCAGGTGGCACCAAGTCTCCCCCAGACTCCACCAGCTGCGCCTCACCCTGGACACCTGCAAACACAGACACAGCCCGTCAGGACATGGCTCTCGCCCACTGCTTCCCCTCCTGCCCCACCTCCTCAGGGATCCTGCCCCAGGAATCACCCCCTAGAAGAGCCACGAGCAGCAGCCAGCTCAGCCCACGCTCCATGGCGAGTGTCCGCGTCCGTGCTGACCCGAGGGGACCCTGGGTGCGGGCTGGGCTCCTGTGCGGGCTGCAGGGCGGGCCGGGCTGGTTTTCAGCAGCAGGGGACGCCCTATTTGCATGTGTCCTGCTATATAGCAGCTCTGGCTGGGTCTGGGCAGAGGAGCCGGGGAGGGTCCTGGGACGTGGGGTCATGACACACGATGAGCAGGTCCCTTATTAGGGCCAGAGCTGGTGACCCTGAGCTCCTGTTACTTGCTGTGACGCAGGCCCAGGTGCTGGTGCTCACACGTGCTCTGTGGGGTCTTCTGTGGAAACGGGACCCGTGTGCACTGTGGGGTGCCGGAAGCCAGCTCCAGCAAACTGTTGTGTCAGGGTCCCTGCAGGAAATGATGGCGCCCGCGACTTGAGCTAGAAGGGATGGGGCAATGAGGAGACACTGACACAGATCAAGGGGCAAGTGTCATCTGCGAGGGTCTCAGCTGTTCTTTATTATCCATCTGGAGTGGGCAGCCCTGGGAGTCACAACAGGTGCTTCCAAGTAAATGAAAAGGACTCACCAGGGAGGCATTTTTTTTCAAAATGGGCCAACCTGGCCTGGGGACTGTGAGCCCTTGCTGAGGTGATAATGGCCATTTCACTTCGTTCTGAAGGTGAACACAGTGACCCCAAAAATGTCCACTAAAGTCATTCATCTTCCACTGCCCAGTGATCCTTCTGTTCATGCTAAGAAACAGCAAAACCACAAAAAACTTATATGATTAAAACTAATTCCTTTGTAACCGCTAAATTACTAATGAATCAAAATTTATGAAATTCCTAAATCTTACACGTTAAAAACATCATCTCCTTATATATTGGTCATCAAGTCCAATGACTGCTGAAATCAAAAAACTTCTTATTCCTGTAACTACTCTATTCTGATTTAATAAAAGTAGTAAAAAAGTTAAAAACCCCAAAGAATCCCAGGGCCGCGTGAGTTCCACGAAGCCTCCGCTAACCCCAAGCTTCAAATAAGAAAAAGAAAAGGGAAACGCCTTCTCCTTTCTCAAGGCTGTGTTTTCACCTGTTACCCCGGATTCTCTCGTCGATGAACGGCTGAGTCTCACTCTAGCTGCCGTCTCTCTCTCTGGACGCCTGTCCCGATGGCCTCTGTCTTACAAGACCGCGATCGCGCATCCAGGACTTGGCCGGGAGGGTCACGGCCTTCAGCTCCCAGGAGATGTCAGGTGTGGCCTCTCCCCTGTCACCACGAAACCCAACTCCGAGTCCCTGCCTGCAGGCAGAGTCTATTAACCGTTTAAACACGTGCTGTTTGCATCACGCAGCACCGCGGTTGTCCAGTTACTTGTTCAGTATTTGGTCTCACGCTATTTGCAGTTTTACGAGTAAACGCGTATTTCAGCAATGGCCACATGCGTGAACGCCAGCCATGAGCACATGAGAAGAATCTACCGGGGTCAGCCAACGAGATTCCTGACTTCAGGTTCACCCCATGCCCGGACCTTTGGCAGACACATGAGTAGCCTGGCCCTCGCCGCGGGGGGTGTAGGGTTGCTCAGCCAGTGCTGTGGACAGTGGAGGGCCCCGAACACAAGAGGATGGAGTTCTGCGTGGTCAGCGTCTGACCTGTGGGCAGGTGTGCGCGGGGAGTGGCTTCCGACTCGTAAGAGCAGGGAGGTGTGTGGTGAATGCCCGTTTCAGTCCCTCTGCCCCGTGTGGCTGCCCTGAGGGGGCGGCGACGAGATTTCGGGGAACTGAGCCAGGACGGCACTGGGTGGATGGACCCTGCCCATCCGTCTACACTTGGTGTCCTCTGCCCCCTACTTGCCAACCATGTCGCCTCTCTCAGTGCCCGTGACGTTTAAGGTCCCCCAAGAATCTCCATGAGGGAAGCTCATGTCCTGGTAGCTCAGGTGTGCAGGGCCTGGTGCACAGGGCACCGTGAGTGGACATTGAGGAAATAGTGTCAGAGACGGACACAGAGAAGTTACTGTCCCGACAGCCTCTGAGCATCTGCGTGGTGACAGCTGTGAGGCCTCAGCCCTCGTGGGGGACGGAGACTCAGGTGTGTTGGGGGAGGGACCCTCACCTGGGCCCATCTTCCTGGGGGTCACTCAGATGTGAACTAAGGAGAAGGAGAACAGAGAATAAGGGGGTTTATATTGAGAGGAGGGAGTGGGGTTCGTGCATCTTTTGTCATGGACTTTAAAATAGGGAGAAAACTGTGCTCAGAGTCGCGCCTGCTGCGGCCTGTGGGGACGTGGGTGTCGGGACGCCTGAGGGTGCCCAGGGCAGGATGTAGACGGGGCTGCCCAGACCCAGCCCTGGCGCTGATCGTGTCCTTCACTCCTGGGCTTTTGGGCTGGCTGGGCCGGGAGAGGCGGAGGAGGAAAGAGACCCAATCTGCGCTCTGTGGCGGGAGGGCTGCGCCTCATGACGCCTGTTTTCTGGCCGGTCCGTGTGAAGGTGAACGTCAGAGAGAGGATCGGACACAACCTGGGGTGTCCAGGCCCCGCACGTCCTCTCCCCGGGGGGGGGGAGTCATCGGGGGACGCGGGAGAAGAGAAAGGAGTCTCAGGAGAAACAGGCTCCTGCTCCCCGCGGGCGTTTGTGTGAGTCAGGGGAGTCTCCGCGTCCCCGGAGTTGGGTTCTCTGGACTCTCGGGGAGACAGTTCCAAGCGTGGGTGCTGCACCTCCCCCTGCAGTGACCTTTAGGGCTAATGGCTTTCCACATGGTCCCTAGGTCCGGCTGGGCAAGGAACCAGCGCGCAGGGGAGTACAGCAAAGTTCCCTGAAGACGTAGAGTAGACAGACGCCTGTCAGAAGGTAACGACCCCCAGGAGCCACCACCAGAATGCTGACCAAAAGGAGCCTTATCTCGTCTCCTCAGACCCACAAACGTTACCCCTTCACTCTCTTTCTAAAACTTCTTCCTTCTCTTCTGTAAAGGGCATTGATTGCTAAATTAAAGAAACACATGAAATCTAGTAACAAGGATGACTCAAATGAAACGCCACGAAACCTTGTGGAACAACAAAATTGTTAGTTCAATAATTGCTCTGTTCTATGTTAAAATTCCTTAGCTTTGCTCCTTCATGAAAAAATGTTATTACATAAAAAATAATAAATCCACCTTCATAATTAATAATGATTAGGGAATTTAGTGGTTAGCTAGGAGAAAATGTAATTATGTAAAACAAAAGACAAAACTAATGGTCTGACTGCTTCGGAATGTGCCCAGATCCAAATGTAACTCTGGACATAAATCACCGCCTTGTCAATGGTAAGTTAAACCTGTGAGCCAACTGCTTTAGTTCACTGAGAACCCATCCTCTGCCTTTAGAGAACATATATATACTGGTCACCAACTCCAAGAGAATTACACTCAGATTTTCACTCTCTTGAAGTGTGTCTGTGTGTCATTTCTTTCGCCGACTCCCTGACCACCCTGCGAGCTTCTCTCAACCCTGAGACGGCCTCATCGTTCACTGCTGTGCTGGTCCGCGGCATGTGGGGGGGGCAGGAGGAACCCCAGGGACGTGCAGAGCACTTTAGCGACGACATTGCAAAGAATTAGAGCAGAAATTCCCTCAATAGGGGAATGGAAACAACTTGCACAGATGTTGTGAGAACTGCAGGTGACACCCCCACACCAGCCCCACGTCCACGGGAGAAGCTGAGTCTCCCTCTCAGACCAGACGGGACGGGACGGCACGTCCACGGTCTCCTGTCCTCAGCCTCGTCCTGGGCGTCCCCACGGGAGCGTCTGGGTGAGAAAAGACTCCAAGGAACCAGACTGGCCCCACACACTGCGGCCGTCACCCCCCCAGAGGACATGCTCACCCCCAGGGAGACCAGGGGATTCCACCTGAGGAAACTGTCAAGCATCACAGTGACATCCTCGTGGGGCAGGAGAAGGAGGAACACACAGAACGCGGGGAATTCTGCTTGCGGGCACCTGTCAGGAGACAGGGAGGGCGGAGAACACCCCACCTACCATCTCCCCAGAACAAGGAGACCCCGGGTGACATGGGGGGCAGGACCCGCACAAGGAGACGGTGAGACTCTGTCGTGAGGACGTAAGAGACGAGGCCTGGGGAGTCCTGGGCCCTGCGACGAGCACTGACCGCGTGGACAGGGCCCCGGCCCCCGTGCGCTCCGGGGACCACTGCAGTCTCTGTGAGGGCACAGTGGCCCCTTGACAGGACACAGAAAGACAATTGTCCCTTCACAGGGGCAGAGGAGGCTTGGAAGAGGCCAAACCCTCCTGAGAGAAAGAGAAAATAAAGGCCTCCCCGGGAGACACGGAGCTGGGAACATCCTGAGTCAGCATAGAAGAGGGAACAGCGTCCGTGGGCACCGGACCCCAAAGTCTGCACTGTCCCCCGTTCCTGAAACACAGTGTCCTTCTTCACGGGACAGGAGCAAAGTTTCGTGAGGTTCAGCGAGAAACACACCAGACACTGAGCAGCCACAGTCCTGGGACCCGGGAGACTCTGCAGAGAAGGGTCCACCCGAGAGCTCTCGTGGCGGGTGCCCCCGTCACAGACACCAGAGGTCAGGCCAGGAGACCCGGGACCCCAGTGCTGACCAGGGCCCTTCAGACAAGGAGTCGGGTTGGCCAGGACAGAGACACACGCAGGGTCTTCTGATCCCCGTCCCAGCCAGCTGCCCAGGGGACTGTCCCCAGTGAGGACTCAGCTCCTGGGCCTGGATCCAGGAACCCTGGCCAGGAGTCCCCACTGGCTTCCTGGGGGCCCCTGGGACCTGATGACGGGGTTGCAGACTCCAGGGTGATCTGATCTCAGTGGGTCTCGGTACAGAACAGTGAATCAGTTGTTTTGACACAATTCAAAGTCAGAGACATTATTAAGCAGTCGGCATTGGGGGGGATGACCCCGGACTGGACACGAGGAGGACAGAGGGATGGACACCCACCAGGAGAGGGCAGGGGTTGGCCTGGAGAGCAGGTCAAGGCTGAGTTTATGTCCCTGTCCATGTCCCCCCACAGCCATGAGCTGAGTCCAGGGCTGTGAGCTCGGAGCGCCCCCTGGTGGTGGGCCTGGGTGCTGCCCCCTCCTGTCCTGCAGGGTCTGTCTCTGGGCCACACCGCCCCTCCCCGGGTCCCCCCAGTAATAGTAAGTAACAGACACCTGCACAGGTGAGGGTCTCGTCCCTGGGGAGGTCTCACCTGTGCACAGACAGAGTCACCTCCTCCTTGGGGCTCCCCAGGAACGTGAGGAGCGGGAGCCTCTCAGAGGAGAGCAATGGCGCCCTGGGGAGCTGGGGTCTTGCAGAGGGAGCCCCAGACAGGAAGCCCCTGCCCCCCACCCCTGCACCTGCTCCGGGGCTGTGCTCTGAGCTCTGAGCCTCCTGGGCCTCCCGGTGTCCCTGGGCCCCTGGGGTCCTACACGCCCCAGTGGACCCCCAGCCCCGCCCCCGTCCTGCAGGGTTTGTGTCTGGGCTCACACCCGCTCCCCTCACTGTGTCTCTCGCACAGAAATACACGGCCGTGTCCTCGGGCCTCAGGCTGCTCATTTGCAGATACACCGAGTTCTTGGCGTTGTCTCTGGAGATGGTGAATCGGCCCTTCACGGAGTCTGCGTAGTATGTGCTGCCACCATTACTATTAATGTATGCAACCCATTGCAGCCCCTTCCCTGGAGCCTGGCGGACCCAGTGCATGCCATAATTGCTGAAGGTGAATCCGGAGGCTGCACAGGAGAGTCTGAGGGCCCCCCCAGGAGGCACCAAGTCTCCCCCAGACTCCACCAGCTGCGCCTCACCCTGGACACCTGCAAACACAGACACAGCCCGTCAGGACATGGCTCTCGCCCACTGCTTCCCCCTCCTGCCCCCCTCCTCAGGGATCCTGCCCCCAGGAATCACCCCCTAGAAGAGCCACGAGCAGCAGCCAGCTCAGCCCACGCTCCATGGCGAGTGTCCGCGTCCGTGCTGACCCGAGTGGACCCTGGGTGCGGGCTGGGCTCCTGTGCGGGCTGCAGGGCGGGCCGGGCTGGTTTTCAGCAGCAGGGGACGCCCTATTTGCATGTGTCCTGCTATATAGCAGCTCTGGCTGGGTCTGGGCAGAGGAGCCGGGGAGGGTCCTGGGACGTGGGGTCATGACGCACGATGAGCAGGTCCCTTATTAGGGGCCCGAGCTGGTGACACTGAGCCCCTGTTTACTTGCTGGGACGCAGGCCAGGGGCTGGTGCCCACACGTGCTCTGTGGGGTCTTTTTCTCACCTGAGATCTTTGTAAGTTGTGGATCAGCCCTTTGTTTGATGTACTTTTTGCCACCACTTTCTCCCCTCTGTAGAGAGTCTGTTTGTTTTCCATCTTTCTGTTTAGATGTGTTCGTATTGATTAGTCCCAGTTGATTGCTTTTATTTTTTCTCCTTTGTCACTGGTGCCCGATCCTCTAAGATTTCAGCGATGCACGTGCTGGCGTGTCCCTAGCACAGTCACTGAAACCACCTCCATGCTCAGGACAGTGCAGGTTTTTGTAAATTGTTTGTATTGAGAGAAGTGCATATAACTGCTCTATGACTAAGGAAGCCCTGCAGGCAGCAGAGCACAGACAGAGCCTGGATGGCGCCAAGGGAAGTGAGTCAGAAGGAAAAAGACAAATGCTGGATGGTCTGACTTACGTGTGGGGGTACGGGAACGTGTCCCAGGGTCAGTCAGATCAACCTAGTCGTCAACTCTTGACATCTGGCTGCAGACCTGACGCCAGCAAGGGAGGATGGTGGTGGGTGGGGGCGGGAGGCAGCCCACGAATTGGGGTGGGGGTTTTGGGTCCCTGACTGGACGTGTGAGAGGACACATTAGTAGAGAATTGAACAAATAACCTGTGACAGGTGCAAATATGGGAACATACGTTTTCTCCATAAACACAATAAAAACAGGTTCAGCAGGTCATGAGGATTGAAATCCTGTCAATTATCTTCTCTGATCACAATGGAAATTCACCAGGAATGGAAAACCTGTGACTGTGGGACTGAACGAACACGACGGACCCACCACAGGGTGAGTGAGAAGGTGGAACAAGGAATTATCTTGTCTCCAGAGAGTGGATTGTGGAGTCAGGACCCCCAGAGCCTGTGGACACCCCAACACCACACAGGGGTCTGGATCCCCAGGGCCAGGACCTCATCACCAGCAAGAAGGGGCTCCATTAAATAACCTGTCATTGTAGCTGCAGCGATGAACCAAGGCGGAGCACGTGACTCCGAGTGGCAGGAGCAGGAAGGAGACAAGGACACCTGGAGCCACGTCAGTGAGACACACGT